>NC_060254.1:115373992-115518074 GCF_921293095.1 Ischnura elegans | reverse complement strand
CTCGCTCAAATGCAATTTAGGGGGGAAGGTCGAAATTCGAAAAATGTAGTATTTAATGGTCTTTTCCTATAGATTTTGCCGACTTACTGCCCTTCTAGAACAAAAATTTCGTGCATTTTGACGTATCTGCCATTGTTTAGCCACAAAATGCCTAATTTGAGTCCGCGCCCGCGAAGAAAATATTCCAACGCCCACGCAGCGTCGCGGATACAAGAGCCGCAGGCCGATCCCCTCCCCTCCCCGCTCGCTTCTACCCCTCCCACGCCTCCAATACAGCAAAATTCATCCCGCGTATGCTGCTAGGAGGTCGTTTATCTTTGATAATATAAATCGGAAGATGGTAGAAGGTAATAAAGGAAGCTTAGTGAGACGACTTGTCCCTTATTAGGCGCCTCGTCGTGGTTAAACAAATCGATGTTACCAACTTTTAGAGAAGTGATGAAATATTTTTAGATCCGAGAACGCAGGAAAGGAGCCAACGGTCCATGAAAAGGCCTCTCGAGTTGCTATAAAGGTGTGCGAACTATGGTGACGCTTCCCTTCCATTATGTGAGACTAAAGGGATTTAGCGGTACAACAGGAAGTACTAAAACTTACAGTAAATGCGAATAGGCCAAAAGTAAGGTTTTTGCTGAAGTACAAACCTCAAGCACTTTTGAAAGAACATTTGAAATTATGCGATATTTTTGCGTGTAAGTGCAAGAAGGAGCATAATGTTCCCCCCAATGAAGAAGTATGTTGAGAGACCAGCGGACGAAACTAAAGGTGATGGCTGCTGGATTGAATCCTAAAGAAACTCGACAACAGAGGGAAAAAAAGAGAATCGTCGTTGAGTGTTGAGTCGACATCGTCAATTCTTGTATGGGAAAATAGTATCAAAAATATTCTTCATCAATTCATCCGAAGAAAATTAAACTGAAGAGAAATCATCCGATTTTTATCTCTACGTTCCTCTTCAAATATAAATTCAGGACTAAACTCAAACTGGAACTTCTGCGTGGAAAATGCGTCTGCCAAATGTGATAGAGGTATATACAAGAACCAAGAAACAGCAATGATCGTCCCCGCAACTTTAGTTGACGCAAAAATCATAACTTCGTAAGAAACATCCAAGGTATATTGCAAGAATTACTTACGTAGACAGAAAAAGATGCTAATTATTGTGAATACGAAAAGAGAGGTATCAAAGGGTGTCATCAAAGGGCTACATTTTTATGGAGTGAAAGACAATACTTTTGGCTGATGAAAAAAGGCAAGAGCACTTATCAATCCAAGTTTAGAGGGGAATGTGCGATGTTAGTTGAAGAAACAGGGTCCCACTTTTGGGTTTGCCTCCCCCGTCGGAGGATTAGCAAAAGTTATAAAATCTGCGATTCTCAATTCTTTTCCGAGTGAAAATTAGATACAAAAAAATAAAAAGGATTTCAATGCGATGGTGAATACGGCCCAAAAAGGAGGCATCAACCCTATGCTACAAGCATAATGCCAACATCCCTTGCTATGTAAGTAAACTCTTCTCGGGATTCCCGTCGGGTTAATTTTTCCATAATGGCAAACGTTTCAAGCTCTTACTCGGGGCTCATCATCAGGGATAAATTTTGTTGAATCCCGAGAAGAGTTTACCCACATCATTCGCCGGGAAAGCATCAAATCATATTTCATCCCTTACAGAGGTCTATTTGCTAATTGCACTACGTTGAATTACAATTAGATTTGTGGCGTAAACATTGGGAGGGCAATTTAAGGACCAAATTTGCGTTGTTGCAAGTATGTGTTTGGCGGCCGATCCGAGATTTTTTAAAGTGCTGGATTTTAATATCAACTTTAAGGACTACTCGCTGATGACATATTGGAGAGAGACCACATTACCTCCGGCTACATCTGACCTTAGTACTGTGGATTTTCAAAAATCTATTGATGAACTTTCAAATTTGAAGTTAAATATTTCTTTTTATTATACATACGGACGAGAGATTCGTGGAGAAATTCACCAAAACTTTTTTGACAAGAGCGAAAGACGAAGAATGACACTGACATAAGAAATACAAATTGGAAAGCAGGTGATTGAAAAATTCTTTCGTGATTGTTCCTCCACAGACGACACTGAAACATTAAATATTTACACTAACGAAGTATGACGCACTTGGTGTGAATTTTGGTGCATTTGGCGCGTGGGAGAAGCTTGCGGGGAGGGGACGCGAGCGGCTTTCGCCCAAAATCCATTGAATCCCATCTGTCCGGCAAAGCCGAAATTGGAGCACATATCCGAAGTTAACACACCTTTATAGCCACTCGAGAGGGCTTTTCATGGACCGTAGGCTCCTTTCCTGCGTTCTCGGATCTAAAAATATTTCATCACTTCAGTGAGATTCGCGGATGATCAGGCGCTGATTAGCCAGTCAGCGAGGGGGCTTCAGGCTCTAGTGGATGCGTTATACGAGCGTTGCGAGGAGTATGGGATGAGGATTAATCACAAGAAAACTAAGGTTATGCGGTTTTGTAAAGCATCACGAGCGAGGAATGTGAGACTCAAGATAAAGGTGGGTGGTGAAAAACTTGAGCAGGTTGAGCAATTCAACTATTTAGGCAGTACTTTAGAGGAAAACGAATACAGCAGTAAGGAAATCAGGAAGAGAATTGCATTAGCGAAGGAGGCGTTCATGAACAGGAAGGAGCTTATCAGAGGATCGTTAGGTAAGAGTTTAAAGAAAAGGTCAGTGAAGAGTTTGATGTGGAGTGTAGCTCTCTACGGTGCGGAAACGTGGAAACTGAGGAAAGAAGACGAGAGAAGATTGGAGGCATTCGAGATGTGGGTATGGAGAAGAATGGAGAGGGTGAAATGGACGGAGAGGAAAAGGAACGACGAAGTGCTGGATATTGTTGGCGAGGAGAGGCAGCATTTAGATGAGATACGGAGGAGACAGAAGGTATGGATGGAGTTAGTGCTTAGCGGTGAAGGGATGTTGAAAATGGTGTTAGAGGGTAGAATGTTAGGGAAACGAGGGAGGGGAAGGAAAAGAATAGGATTTTTAGATAGATTGAAAGAGAGTAGGCCTTACTGTGAGTTAAAGAAGGCAGTGCTGGAAGGAAAGGGAGGCTCCCAGATCACTTCTTTCGTACTCCATGGAAACCTACCTTAATCGGTAGAATACTCTAAAGTTGGTAACATCGATTTGTTTAACCCCGACGAGGCGCCTAATAAGGGACAAGTCGTCTCACTAAGCTTCCTTTATTACCTTCTACCATCTTCCGATTTATATTATCAAAGATAAACGACCTCCTAGCAGCATACGCGGGATGAATTTTGCTGTATTGGAGGCGTGGGAGGGGTAGAAGCGAGCGGGGAGGGGAGGGGATCGGCCTGCGGCTCTTGTTTCCGCGACGCTGCGTGGGCGTTGGAATATTTTCTTCGCGGGCGCGGACTCAAATTAGGCATTTTGTGGCTAAACAATGGCAGATACGTCAAAATGCACGAAATTTTTGTTCTAGGAGGGCAGTAAGTCGGCAAAATCTATAGGAAAAGACCATTAAATACTACATTTTTCGAATTTCGACCTTCCCCCCTAAATTGCATTTGAGCGAGGGTCAGGGGTTCACCTAGAGGTCTCAAAATTTTCAGGCCTTATTTTTGATCGGTCCCACAACTTTTTTTCATTGGGCCAGATGGATTTGAAAAAAATCGATTTTTCCGATCCGCCCTAATGGACAATGACCGCAGCGGAGGAAGAAAGGATAAACGCCTTCGAAATGTGGTGCGACAGAATAATGATGATAATAAAATGGATCGACCGAGTTAGTAACGAGGAAGTCCTGAGAAGAGTAGGAGAGAAGAGAAGCCTCATGAAAACCTTAATAAAAAGACGGAACAACCTTATAGGCCACATCTTGAGACATGATGGCATGATGAAGACAATCGTCGAAGGACAAGTGGATGGCAAGAATGGAAAAGGAAGACCCCGAACAAAATATGTGGAACAAGTAAAGAGAGATTTGAATGAGAAGATATACGTAGGTGTGAAATGATTACCTGATAGGAGAATAGAGTGGAGACCTGCGTCAAACCAATCCTAGGATTGTTGACCAATGATGCCGATGAACCTGCCTTAATTTACATGGCCAAAAAACTTTGTGGAAACCTTTATCTTCGAAAATGTGTAACAAAGTTACGTAAGGGTGACTTCTTCATCGAATTATAGCAAAAAAATCTTCAGAATGAGTAATTTAAAGATACAAAATTAATGTAAGGGATAAACTTATGCAAGGGTAAAAACTTTGGACATAACCTTCCTCCTTCCATTTTTGTGCCCAAATACTTTCATTTTCGAACTGTTATCATCGATAAAGGGTTAAAAAAAATTTTATGTAGAAATGACTTATCCTCAGAAGTTTTAAAGGGTAGACAAATAAATATTTTCTGTAAGCCAAGGAATAGATGCAATTTCGTAATCTTTAATTCTCGTTCGACAAATACGTCGTTCAATAAGTCCTTAGAACTTCTTAGAGAATGCACTCTACAGATAAAAAAATATTGTTTTCTTCAGAAAGCAGCACTTTTGAATAGTCAGCTGTCATTGTTTCAGCTGTATCCATGCGATAATTTTATTGTTGCTGCCGATTGTTGTGAACAGCTTTCGTTCGTTTAGAAAAATGGAGGAAAGCTAGTTTTGTGAGGTGATCAAACAGTTGTTTTAAAAGAGGTTGATGCCAAAAAGGATTAAATTCTGAGTATTATAAAGTTCACGCCACATCTGCTCTTGTGCATGAAATAACTATACAACAGGGTGCTTTACTATTATTTTTTTCACTGCCTAAATCGAAGGATTTCTTCGGGAATACTTATTTCTTTCTTTTAAATACTTACATGACGTTATCTTTTTTTCTCCATTTAAGGAAAAGTGAACATTTTCAAGTGTACGATAACGTGACGGCTAAGAATGAATAATGGCAAAAGCCTGTGTGACGTCATTTTGGTTCCCGGCATCGCCATGTGAGGTGACCATGGGGCGAGGATATGTGCGCCGCTTTGATGCAGGCTGCTAGGAGGTGGAAGAGTACCCTGGTAGCACGTAGCGCTTGGATTAAATAAGTATTGTTAATACCCTATCAAACGAAGGAAACTTTCCGACCTTAGGCAGTTTTAATAGGGGCTTATTTAGAGATGTTTCCCTGAGCTCTGTGCCTCATGCATGCATTGGTAACCTCAGACGATGTAAAAATCCTATCTACTCGTATAGAAACTATGCCCCGTTTCTACGAAACGTGGAGTGGCATCGCATGGGCGTCAATCTAGCCTTTTTCAAATGAGGTTAAAAATTCACCATTAACAGTCGTCTAAACTGGGATTTCTAAAACAAAATAATTTGCATTTTATGAATACACTAATGCTGGGTAAAGAATCGCAATCAAGGTCTTCAGTTTTCATTGATGGAATGAAGCTACCCTATTAATAAAATTAATTACGTCACTCGCTACGGCGTAGTTTTTCTTTTACCATTGTCATAACCTTGCATAGATATAATGTAGAATTCCTCCGTTGACAAGTTTTGCAATTTCGTGAAGGTGAACGTATTTTTTAGTTGTTAAGGCTAGCTTTTTTATTACCATGTGGTGTGCAAGAGGTGGTTATTTGCATCCTGCATATTGGTATTGATCACTCCCTGCCAAGCACCCTAGAGGTGGCTCGCAGGATTTAATGAGGATGAAAACAATTCCACTATTTACCACATGAAAATTAAATGCAATCAAATTAGTAATGCCTTCTTTGCGGCTGAATGGCTTTAATTGTCATTAAAATGTTTTGGCGAAAATAATTTATGGTATTTAATTACCACATAGTTCCCAAGTGATAAAACCTGTTACCTGTTTACCTGTTAAAAAATTTGGCCGGCAGTTTATCCTTTCACAATTTCTCGCATCCTTTGCGAAAATAAAAATGTTTAAATTGGAAAGTTACCAAGTACATAGGAAATCTTCCTGTTTTACTGATAAAGAGAAATGATTATACAATTAATCCTAATCAACTCAAATTAAAGTAAATGGTGATACATATGTTAATATTATCGTCAATGGTTGTCAAGGAAGTAATGTTTAGTTTATTTCAGAGCAAAATTGCGAATTTTCCGTAACAATATTTAGGGGAAACAAATACATTGATGTACACATCTATCGATTTTCAGACAAACCTTACGGGGTAAAACCGAATAACAACTCATTTTGGGGACAGAACGACCCCACAGGACATAATCAAATACTTGTGTTGAAACAGAGAAGGTAAAAAATGCTCCTTCAGCGTTAAACTTGGACTTGTAAAAGTAATGCTTGATATTTTCTTCTATTTTTCTAACAAAAATGATTAAAAAATGGAAGTTCTGACACCCAAAAATTACCATCATTAATTAAGAAATGGTGGTAGGTAATGTTCCAAGTTTTCAACCCGGAAAAAATACATCCCTTGCATTATATATTTATTCTTTGAATCATTCGAACGTATTCTATTTTCTAAAGCTGATAATCTCATATTTTCTGCATCTTCTTTCAAAGTGACCCACTGTATATTTTTAAGCCTTCGATTGTGCGAAAAATCTACAGAGGAAAAATGATTCGCCTTGACCGGGATACGAACCCAGATCCCTCGATTTCCGGCCGAAAGCTTTAGCCAGTTAAGCTACCGAGGCGTCATTATTCCCTGTGGAAATTTGTGGACTATACCGCACATGGTGATTGATTTTTCCACTGTGGATTTCTCGCACAATTTGTGCAATGCGGGTAACTCCGTAAAAGTTATCACCGTGGCTAGTTCCGGTATACTTCAATAAAATTAATCCTCCTTTTTATGTAAGGGACTTGAACGAATGGGATTGATTTCAATGGAAATTTAAGATATTTTATCCATAATGTTGACTTTAATAAAAACATAACACTGATCTACACATCCCATTAGGATGGATATGGTGTCGCACACACTAATATTAACCGGGTATCAAGGAATTCACACTTCGCTGGTATTAAAGTAAATTTGAGACTTAGTCTGCTAATATGGTGATACTAAGGGAAACTAATGTTTTGATATGCCGTTAGTTTGACTTTATGACATAACTTCAACGGTATAATCTGAACACGAATGCATAAAAATTGGACCAATGACCCTGTACGACTTAACAAAAAAGTTGTGAATCAATGTGAAAGATAAATGAAGCTCATCTATTAGTTGTTTTCCAAAGAAAATATATCTTCCCTTAAACAGTTGGAGGAAGAACTCACTTTGCATATATTTCCTACACTTTATAGACGATACAAAGATGAAAAATGAAAGTTTTTGGAAGTGAAAAGTACCTTAAGTGAAAATAATGAAAGAAGAAACTTAGAGGAATTGATGACTCATGCTTACATGTCCGCAATTCCGAAAGCAACGGGACAAGAAAAAAAGGTCAGGTGGTGGAACGAAGACCTTGACAGCGAGAGAAGAAGACTGCGAAAAAAATGGAAGCTGGTAGGAAACTTAAAAAATCAGGAGAAACTGCCAAGGTCCGAAAACAAAAACTAGAATTCGCCACTCTACGGAACATTTACAATAAAATTATTAAAATAGCGAAAGAAAAATATGGATCGAGACAATCGACGATTGCAAAGATGATCCCTGGGGCAGGGCTTATCAAATAATTGCAAATAAACAAAAGGCTACCATACCAGCCACTCTAAGGTTGCCTTATGGTGAGTTTACAACAAGTCTCAAAGAAGAGGCTAACTTACTTCTTAATACACTACTACCCGACGATTGTATAACCTATGAAATGGATTTACTCGGTAAAATCAGAGATAGAATTTAAAATTCAACGACGCCGACAGAAATAAATTATGCAACCGAATCTGAACTGGATGCTGTCGTTCACAATCTTAAAAATAGAAAAGCGCCGGGACATGATGGAGTTAAATCGTAGATGGTATAAAGGGCTTATTCCAGAATAAATAATAGGCTATTGAATAAAATAAACGAACTTCTAGAAACGGGCCTAATACCAAAGGAATGGAAAAGAGGAATAGTTAAAGTATTTCCAAAAACAGGGAAGGATCTTTGTAATCCCAAGCCGTATCAGCCAATAACTCTACTACCGGTCCTTGGTAATATCTCAGAAAAGATTATTTGTGACTGAATAACCTTACACTTGGAGGCAAATAATCTACTTAATAAACACCAATACGGTTTCGTAAAAGGCAAAGGCACTACAAACGCCTTAATAAATTTAAACCAAAAGATACTTGAATGGAAAGATAAATCCGTACTTGGATTATATCTGGATATTGCCGGTGCATTTGACAATTCATGGTGGCCCGGCATATTATTAACACTCCAAGAGAGGAACTTTTCCAACTACCTATTCAACTAAAGTAAAGACTACTTCAAAGATAGAATTGTCTCCTTGGATATGGCAGAAGTAAAAGCAATAAAAAGAGCAACTATGGGTTGCCCCCAGGGTTCAATACTTGGTCTTACCTAATGGAACATTTTGTTCAACAAGTTCCTTGAAATAGACTACGGGGAAAACACCTCCACGGCCGCATATGCGGACGATGGTATAATACTCATCACGGGAAATAGCCGAAAAGAACTTGAAACTACTGGTGAAAACGCAATACGAAAACTATTAAAATGGGGCCAAGAAATGAAACTTACCTTCTCCGAAAATAAAACAACTATAATGCTTATGAAGGGAAAACTAAAGCGTAAACCAACCATCAGAATGAATAATCGCAATGTTAAATAACTCGTATAACTGCTTCTAAACTGCTAAAAAACCTATAACTGCTTCTCATAAGTTTCATTTCTTGGCCCCATTTTAATAGTTTTCGTATTGCGTTTTCACCAGTAGTTTCAAGTTCTTTTCGGCTATTTCCTGTGATGAGTATTGAATATGGATGCGAGACATGGGAGAAGGAGTTACAACTTAGAAAAAAATCCATAATGTCGATAATAAGAGCTCAGCGAATTGCCTTACTGGTAATAAGCAAAGCATATCGACAGATGGCCTTTGTGTAGTAACTGGAGCACTCCCTTTGGACTTAGTCATTAATGAAAAAATGCAGATCCACCATCTTTAAGTCCAGAACCAGAATACGAAGAATAAAAGACAGGAGATCAGAGAAAATAATCTGACTAAATGGCAACACCGATGGACCAGGAGTTCTAAAGGAAGAATAACTCATCGGTACTTCCCTAATATTAAAGATAGGCTAAAGATGAGATACAAAGATTTGGACAAACATACCGTGCATTTCCTAACGGGGCACGGAAATTTTGTACAAAAATTACACCAATTCGCCATTACTGATACGGAAATCTACCGACACTGCCTACGAGCAGTAGAAGATTATTGGTACGTATTAACTGAGTGCAATACCTTTGGACATGAGAGAAAAAAATTACTAACAAAAATTAAAAGCTACGACTTAACCTTAAGCAAAAGAACTATGGTAACGAAAGAAATGTGGCCTACGTTTAAAGAAACTGCATGTTCAATATTGAAAAGAAAATATGAATTGGAAATTAACATCTCAAATAACAAGCGAAACACTCATTCCGATGATACTATCCACGGGTAGAGGAGGGTACAGCTGGGCAAACGATTGCGGTCATTTGGGCAAACAAAGAGTGTGAAGAACGCAAAGAGATACACAATGAAAAAGCGGCCCCCAGGAAACAAGCCAACACTTTAATCCTGGGGGGGGGGGGGGGGTGGAGGAGGGTCCGTGGGGGCTTGCCCCCAAACCAGCTGTCGGAAAGTTTCCTTTGTTTGATAGGGTATTAATAATCCTTATTCAAGCCAAGTGCTACCTGCTAGCAGGGTCCTCAACGCTACCACCATGGTCGGTATCAAGCAGCCTGCATCGTAGCGGCGTTAATAGCTTCGCCCCCAGTTGGCCTCACACAGCATTAGCCAGACGTCACACGGCCTTTTCCCAGCATTCTTACATAGCCGTCGCATTTTCGCGCGCATGAAATTTTTCACTTTTCATTTAATCGCTAAAAATAGATGTCGTAATTTAAAAATCTAAAACCGTGAAATACGTACTCCAGGAGTAATAACCTTTCCATATAAGCAACAGGGTGGTTTCCTATTATTTTTAATTGCTTAAATCGAAAGGTTATTATACTCCTGGAGTATGTATTTCACTACGAATTTCACGCTCTTAGATTTTCGAATGACGACATCTATTTTTCGCTATTAAATGAAAAGTGAAAATTTACAAGGGCACGAAAACGCGGTGGCCAAGTAGGAATGATGGGAAAAGTCCGTGTGACGTATTTCTGGTTTCCGCTACCTTGAGGCGAGGCTTTGAGAGCTATGGGCGCCAATTTGGTCTTTCTCAAATGCGGTTAAAAATTCACAATGAATATTCGTCTAAACTGGGATTTTTAAAACCAAATAATTTGAATATTATGAATACATTAATGGTGGGTAACGAAACGCAATCAAAGGCTTTCGATTTCTTTGTTAAAGGACACTACCCTATTAAATAGAAATAGGAAACCACCCTATAGACATCGCCGTTATAGAGTTCCCCCTCGGTTTCGATATGGCGTCCACCGAGCCGTTGTTTCAATCGGGGGACGAGGAAGTAGTCGCTAGGTGCAGGATAAAGACTGTACGGTGTGTAGTCAAACAGTTCCCAACGAAAATCTTAGATTTTCTTTTAAGTTTTGACAGCAGTCTGAGTTTTTGGCTTAATCCAATTGGAGAAAATAGAATCGAAGGTGACGTTGAAAGGCATACGAGTATCAACCCTGTTTCGCAAGGTCGAGAAAAAGTTGGAACCGATGTGTCAGCATCTACGAAGAGTACTTCAAAGGTGCCCGACGTTTGTTACGCAAAAAACAAAAATTGAAGAACCCTTTCTACAAAAACAAGAACCTTCCAACAGTTGAGAAAAGAATCATAGAAGTAAGGAAACAGTTAATCAGATGATACTAATCGATGGCTACGTTCTAACAACACGAATCTCAAATTCGGCCGGTTTGCGGTAGGTATATTAAACGAAGTGAAATAACATTTAAAAAATTACAATACAACAAAAAAACAACCCTTGGTTAGCAAATGAATGCTTGTTTTTCAGTTTTATGAACTTTTGGTTTTAAATTTGAGTGTACAATTAAATGAAATTAATTGCCTTTTTTTGCTCTCCTAAAAAGTTGCCATTTTTGAGATACGTGTCGTTAAACTTAGCCATGAATATGGAGCATGTTTCTCAATGGAAGCGAGGCTTGGACGTTGACAGTAGGAGAGACGTCAAGAGTGGAAGCATTCGAAATGTGGTGCTATACATAAGAATGATGGAGATAAAACAGATCGACCGTGGAGTAAGTAATGAGGAAGTGCTAAGAAGAATTGGAGAGAAAAAAGAAGTCTTTTAAAGAACCTTACGCAGAAGACGGGACAACTTAGTTGGCCACATTATGAGACATGATGGCCTGATGGAGATAATCGTAGAAGGACAGGTGGAAGGGAAGAAGGGCAAGGGACGGCCTTGAATAATTTACATAGGACAATGCATGAATGAATAAGGTATGATGAAATGAATGAGGTGCATTGGTTAACAAGTTATAAACGGTGTAATAGAGAAGAGATACGTCGCTATGAAAAGACAAGTGGATAGGAGAGGGAAATGGAGAGCTACCTCACACAAATCTTAATATCGCTGACTTATGAATATGATGATTTTTTAAAAATTGGGTGGGGTTATTTTTGGGATACTCTTTAGGATATCGTGATACAGATGTAAATAGTATCCTCATCCTTTGTAAAGAAAATCAAATTTCGTCGATTTCAAATGATAATAGAATTTTGGTTAACATGGTGATTTTAATGGAGAAATATGGATAGTGAGATAGATAGAAAAATATTTACTGTTCAGGAAACATTTATTTTAGTAATATAAACTTTCAAAAACGACAAAATTTGACAAAATACAAAGAGTTATTAAGAAATTTAAAAATAATCTGGTATGTCCCCAAGCCAGTGCCAACCGCTCAAAAAACCGCGCCAGCAGTTAAGGGCTAAATAAAGGATTTAATTAGGTTGATCTATTCCTTGCCATCGATACTACAATGATAAAGATATTAAATTGCAATGGATTTTTGACATGATATATATACCTATTCCTTGATTTCCAGAGAATATTTCTCGTCTCTTTATAAGTTTGGTACAGAAGTTATCCTTGCATAACTTTCTTACCTCTTAACGAAGATAAAGATTTCCACAATGAAAGTGTTTTGGGCATAGAAATTGAGGAATGTTACGTCAAAAGTTTTTAGCCTGGAATAACTTAATCCGTAGCAAAAGTTATTGGATTTCTTGCTACTATCACTTTTTACGAAATGAAATTTTTATTAGTATTTTACTCCTTACGTTGGAAGAAGAATAGTTAATTCCGATGTAGCCGTTACTTTCTTTGTAATTTATAAGTCTTTTCTCAAGCTATCCTAGAGATAGACTATACCAGGTCCATTATGGTCCGTGACTGTAAGCGGAAAAAAACATCGCATATCTATTGATTATGTAGTCTTATTTCCCAATCTTATCTTATGATTGCTTCTACTTTAAAATCATTAGGTTCCATCTTAAAATAAAGGTAAAATTTTCGTACTAACTAATTGCAGGGAATAACAAATATAAATAATTTTGTCGCTGATTGTTAAGGAAGTCATATTTATTTGATTTTAATGTAAATTACTGATTAAGGTCGTGACTTTATGTTAAACCAAAATATTAATATTAAGCTCTAGAGTTTTAAGACAATTCTAACTCGGTAAAAACATAATACCATATTATTCAACGTCCTATTGTGACTGTGTACGACAAATACAAGAGGATTTATTGAAATATTAAGGATAACAGTAAATCATCAGTTCCTTGGTTTTCAAAGAATATATCTCTTTCCTTTAAAAATCGGCGTAGAAGATTGATTTGCATAATTTTTAACCCTTTATCCATGAGAAAAAGTTCGAAAATGAAAGCTTTATGGCATAAAAATTGAGGAAGGATTGTCCAAAGTTTTTACCCTGGGATAAATTTATCCCTTGCATAAATTTTGCGCCTTTCAATTACTCCTTCATAAGTTTTTTTCCAATGTTGATAAACTGCTCTTTTTAATATCTTCTTCCAAAGTGACCCGATGTTACTTTTTATCTTTCTCTCGACTTTTGTCCGGGACTCAACAAGTTTTGTTTTGGGAAGAGAAAGAAGTTACAAGAGGAGTGGTAGGTCAATGATAAGTTCTTTTACACTTCTTTTACGTTCTTTATTACACACTTTTTTAAGGTCAAGGTGCATTGAAGTCTAAGTTCGGCCGAAAATTTGCGATCCATATGGGTGACTTTACTGTCGGAAAATATCCCTTAAAGTCGCAATATTATTCCGAACGTTAAAAAATATGGAACAATATTTTATAGTTAACCAGGGTCAAGACCGTTGAAGATTCACTAAACGAATTTTTGCAAAAATATCTGTTGGTTAACTACAACAATTCCAAATATTGTAATTAATATATCACGGTAAATGGCATACATAAAAAAGTATTTAATATTCATGATATTTGATAATAAAGCTAATAAAAAGTTAATAATAGCTAGCCATTTTCTAATGAGGATAAAATTGACAATTACAATTTCTCTAAACTGGGATTTCTAAAACAAAATAGTTTGTATTAAATGAATACACTAATGGTAGGTAACGAATCGCAATCAATGCCTTCCGTTTTATTTGATTAAGGAAACTATCCTATTGTTTTATTCCGTAATGACCAAAACTCAAGGACTTGAACGTTTAACATTGCACACAAAAACTGTCCTCGGAAAGCTTTATTAGAATTTAGTATTAAAGACATGACTCAGAATGTTTTTTAAATTCACTTTTGTACACCACTGTCGTTGGCTCTGAAACGTAACCCATCAGCAATACACTCAGAGCATTTGAATTGAACAATCTTCCAAAGTCTCCTATGGGGAGAGAAAAAAATTCATCAGATGATTCATATGAAATATGTTTCTCTATGGAAGCGAAGCTTGGACGTCGACAGCAGCACAGAGAAGTCAAGAGTGGAAGAATTCGAAATGTGTGCCACCGAACAATGATGAAGATAAAATGTATTGACAGAGTAAGTAATGAGGAACTAATGTTTGAAAGTTCGGCAGGATGTCGACCACAATAAGACTCAGGTCTAATCTAAAGACTAAGGCATGGAGCAAAATAGAGCAGGCTAGGAAAAATGTTACTTTAGGAAAACTATATGCTTCAAGAGGTGAAAGAGTTTTTTTTACCTACGCATAGTAAACGTCTAATCAGTAGCATTACTATGGGGGGATGAGGGGACGTATACCCTGAGGTCTGAGTAGCAGCGTGAAGAAAACCTCGAGAACCCGCTGAATTGAAAGTTGGAAGGGCTACGTCGCACACAAAGGGGAGTAAGTTCGGTGACAGACATAAAGCCAAGCGCATGAGTCCCACGCTAGAAAGCGCAAAGGACGACACACGATCAAAGAGTCCAAGCCACGAAACTCGCCATTTTATTCTCTCGTATAGCAACTCGTTTCAATGAGGACTATACCGGAAGTCTCAAACAGCAGCGAAGATGCTCATGCGCCTAATTGTCAACCACGCTTATCAAGGTGTGCTCACGGATGCCTATTTAACTAAGAATAACGACAGGTAACACGACGAGAAAGCATTGAAGAAAGCGTCACACAATTCCCAATGGATTGGGGAAAGTGAAGACCAATAGCATCCGCACTAATAGAGAGAAAAATGTTGCAGATTAAGATTAGTAAAGAAAACAAGACTTAAATAATTGTCTCCTTCTGGAACTCAGAGATGTAAGTGGATTATCTATCCCAAGGAATTTATGAAAAAACAACAAGACTAAAACAGAAGCATTGCAATGCACAAAAATCCGAATTACACCTGACAATATTGACAAGAGGGAAATAAAGTTAGGACATTACTGGATATAATTCAAGAATAGGATTTATTTACAAACCCTGAACGTGGATGAAGCGATAATAATAGACCAAAGATAGGAGGAGAGAAATTTAATTTGATAAAGAGAAGGCCAAGAAGTCGGTCTCTGCAAATAAAACGACCGGGCACCGGCGGAATGCGGTGGATATTCAAACGAGGATGGGAGAGGGAACCAATAAGTGAGTGGCCAAACGGAAAAAAAGAGAAAATTACTCAAAGAGAGATACAGGCAAAAATGTGATCCAGAAAAAAATCTTTCGGCTCAAATGGCAAGAGAGGAAAGTGGCGATTAAGAAGCATTTGGGAGCTGTGGGGATCGAGGGGAAAGACGAATAAGAGGCTATAGCGGAGGAGAGTGAGAGATGAACCCCTATTACATACCCTTCAGTATCTTCACCCTCTCCCTCCCTCCCCCAAAACACAGCAGAGAGAGGAGAGTAGTATTACTGTGGGGAGGGAGGAGGAGAAGGAGGGTGGGGAAAGCAGAGAGGGAGAAATCCTGCGAGAAATCTACTGCGGGGTGTGGTTCAGTTACAGGGCAAGTGAAGCGAGTTCTAAGTAAAAATGTTATTTATCTATTCCATTAATTACCCGTGCACAGTGCTACTTCAAAAAATATACTCGGTAAAGTAGGTTTACATCGATAACAATGCACATGATTACCTATAATCACCACCCGTATCCATCTTCATATGGTCATTCTTTTCCCTAGTTCCGCATAAGGTGTGTTACGCTCCACCCACAAACTATAGAAAGAGGGTTATAATTGTATCTCATTATCCCACGACTGTGAAATAAAGCAAATATTGGCCCAAGCAATGAGTAAAAATTGATTTGCTTGATGCCGGTGTATTAAAGAGGACATTATAGCTCGACAAAGTATTTTAATAAGCCGCATAATCAATTTCAAAACATATTATCAGAAAAAGTAGCTGCCATTCAGGAAAAAGACCGGAGAATGATAGCAAATCAGAAAGATTTTTTGCTTCGACGGGTAAAAGTAAATAATGGTAATACCTTCATTTAATAAAAGATTACTACCAAATCCTGATCCGCAAAAGTCCAAGCTGGTCAATTTACAAGCCCGGGAGAATGGGATTTCAGGCCCTAGCTCTTCTGCAAACATCGCTGAAGACACAAACCACGGCTCTCGGCGATCAATACTGGCAGTTGTTGACACTGAAAGATATGAAATGAGGCCTCAATAACTTCCCTCCACGAATGGGTAACACTCCTCATTCAATCGAGGTCACCCATTTATGCCAGATTAACTGATGTGATATGCAAAAGAAATCGGCAATGTGTGAATATCCCAGACAGTAATAACCACCTCACGGTCACTCGGTGCGCAAACCTACCACCCACCCCCGGAGGAAATACTCATTTCTCACGGAGTAGGAAGACAATGGGGATCTGTTGACCAAAGTTTTACCCCTTAAATCGATAGATATTGGCGCATCACAAGGTTGCACACACAAACGTCAAACACAAAACAAAGCCACTGCCAAATGACCCTCTCTCCCAGCTGAGCTTTACGCGCCGTCACCTGATCCTCCTTATCACATACCCCACTTTCGATTCTCGCCGCTCCCACCGAGACAATGGTTCGCAGGGCGGAGTGAAGGCAGCCGGCGGGAGATTGGCACGGGAGGGTCATATTACTGTTCTCTCGGTTAGGGATTACGTCCGTCTGGGATGATCGATCATTGCTCACGTGGACCCCGTTGCCCAAGTATGGGGATAAAAAAAGATCTACCGAGAGAACTGCTGGCTTTGGAGTGAAAACCGTGAAATTCGTCCATTCTTGGCACTTCAAGGACTTTTAAGGCGACACAAAAGGGACAGGAGGTCCCGGCTGTCAGACCGATTTGCTCCCGGAAGTGCTAGATTGTACGCAAAAAATTCTTTCGGCAAGCGGTAAAAATACCGAAAAGGATAAATACCGTATCAAAGCGTAGAAGACAGCGCCGAGGGCATTATATTTCTTCCTCTTACCCAACCAAAGCGGCGTAATAATCCGTGGACTGAGCTATTCAAATCAAGCAAATATTATTTTCTTTCGTAAAAGTACTTATCAGGTGCTTAAGCGCGCACTGCAAATACGATTGCACAGTTTTGACTAAAAATTAAATTAGCCTACATTTCCGAGAGCAGAGAGCTCAATACTTAAAATGACTTAATCTTCATTCTTTCCCACATTGCCATCAATATCCTTCTCTTATAAATCAGAGAATTATTTTACATTTCACAATTCTCTCCCACAGAGACCACATTCGGCCAACTATATACGGCTGTTCTACTTTCTTTGAGACTTCTACAATGAAGCGACTCGCACAGCAATTACTTCCTAACTTCACTAATATTCGACCAAAAAATACAGAACACTTTTTTTCATGACCTCTTGGAAATACCAAAACGACGTTCTTGCAAGCGCGTGATGTACACCGTAACTTTGTAATACAATATTGAAGAAAACCTCATAAAAAATCAATATCATTCAAATCGAACAGGAAAGACGCAATAAAATAATTTTTAATATAATATTTTTAATCACGCAATTGTAGCGGAATGTCTTCTGAGAATAGAGGTCAGTAAATACTGAATATATTTAAGGGCGAAAAAAATGTGAGACGGGATGTGCGGTCGTATTCAAGAAACTGCAGAAGACGGGGAGAGGAAATAGGAAGACACAAGGTCAATGGCGGTCAAGTGGAGAGGGGCGGGATGACGATAAAGTGAAAACATGAAGAGAGAAAAGCGCGCGGCGCTCGCATCAAACGCGAGAGGAGGGAAGAGATCGGAATTGAATCAAGTGATGCCGTCGCCGCCGCGGTTATACAAAACCGTAAAATTGCGGACATTACGGATTAGTCCGGATGCACCCTAAATGTAAAACACTCGCTGAGGCGGCAGAGTCGTTTAGAAGGGTTCTACTTTATCTCTCCTCCCTCTCTTCCCACCTAAATACGCATATGATTCCCAAAAAAAAGAGAAAAAGCGGAAAGAAATGTGGGCGGTGAAGACTCCGCCGAGGCGGGTGCGGACAGCGTGATTGCCGGCAATCCCTTCGACGCTCCCGGGAGAAAAGTGTTGATCCGGGGAAGGGAATGAGAGAGAGAGAAGGGTTGGAAGAAGATCATCATCTCCCATAATCACTGTGGGCGGGGCTGCAACACAGGAACGCACTTATTCAGCGATATCGGAAAAAGGAAACACTGCATCGATTGAGTTCTCGAGATGGCTGCTTCCCTCCACGCGCCCCCACACTCTCCAGAGATTTCCTGCTTTTTATGCACATATCGTGGAGTACCAAGATAAAAATTTGAAACAATCAACAAAACGAAACATTTTTGCTTAATTTAATGCGTCAGTTCGTCATTTTACTCCGAAAAGTCGAAAAATGTTTCAAAGAGGGAGTAATAAAACAAAATCCAAATAAAAAACTTAAAAGTATAATGACGGGATTATGCTAGGGTCACTAGCCGATTTATTCAATAGCGCTGTAAATACCACCCACGATAAATGAACCCAATGCGAAAACATTTCATCGGATGAAAACAAATCCACATATAATGTAACTGTAAACTGCTAATGGAACATAGTCTTGAAGCGTAAATCACGAGGGGGAAACGTTTTACGCAGAGACGAGAGAAAAACAACCCAAGAATAACTAGAGATCTCATTTTAAAGGACGACAGGACAAATAAAGAGGACCCAAAAATCAGCACGGCGCACAGCTCGCCACGTAAGTAGACGTAACGAGAGCAAATTTTTCGGGAGGAGGGGGAGAATCGATTTAAAGCAATTTACAACCATTTACAAGAGCAGGAGGTAGTCGACTTGATGGGAGAAGGAACTCTGGTTCAATGACGGGAGAGAGAGAAAAAGAGAGGGCATCTGCCTTGGGGTGCTAAGCGACGAATTGCCATAGTATTCCTCGATAAGGGAAAATGGGAAGGAAATAGGAGGAAGATGGAGGGAGGAAAGAGGGGAGGATTGTGAAGGGGGGCGCCAATGGAAGGTTTTCGACGGATGAGAAAATACGGCGGATGGAGGCGAAGGAGAAGGGTACTTAGACTTGTAAGTCGGAGGAGGGAACCGGGCCGGAGGACGAGAAACGAATTCGGCTCTCCGAGGTCTAAACGCTATAAAAATAACATTTTCCCAACTACACTCATACTCAGATTAGCCATGGATAAACAGAAAAGAGTGAAATTTAATGACAAAAGCGATAATATCCCATTGAAATTGCAACATAAGCGCAGCCCGCTCTATCACAAGGGTGTCAATAGTGTATGAGGGTATTAATTAAGCATTTATTTCAAGCTCATCTCACTATCAACTTTAATACTAGCATGGGGATAGGTGAGAAGTGATGAGGTAGGAATGGAATATGCCACTGGGACGAGATAAGTTAAGAAAGAATAAGGTATGAAGTACTAAAGGACTGCAAAATCGTAAGTTCGCACTCAGGGAAGAATAGGAATATCGCATTTTTTTCATGAAAAGTAACCTTATCCAGCAGTCTTTTGAATAAATTATTTATTGGTTGAAACTACATACTGAAGGCACGAATATTACGGGCGACCCTTTGCCAATCACTGTGCTAAGGTTCACTCCCACCGGAAAAAGCATTTGGAGAACTTTATCTGAAAGGGTACCGTCGTGATTTCACAACGAAGACTTGACGGTCATGTCTCCGAAGTGAGATAAATGCACAAAAGTCAAGGAATGGCGAAGGGAGAGGTTAGAACAGACAGATGAAGACGGTGGAGCACATAAGCGCGGGTGAAGAAGAAGAATGAAGAAGCAGGGGGTGGGGGATGCGATCGAACGGGACGGGGAGATGGCCTTCATTCGGAACGAGTACGAGGGACGGGATGGCATAATTTTGGAGAATATGGTCGTCGCTGGGTGAAGGGAAGGAAAAAAAATGGAGACGGAGCAGATCGAAAGGCAAAGGAAGGAGGATATGTATGAGGAATGAGGGGGGTGGAGGAGGATTCTTTTTTATTTCATTAGTCCGCGGGAGGAAAAAGGGGTAAAAGTGGCCGAGCGGCGCGAAATGATGCAAGGGGGAGGAGGAGGCATAAAAAGGAGGGAGGGAAAAATATGGAGTGGAGGCCGAGAGGGGGGAGAGTGTGTATGGAAATGATTGGAGCGACGATAAAAATTATGGTAGGGGGAGGTGGAAGAATGGTGGGCAATCAGGGGCGGCGTTGCCCCCTGCGAAGGGCACGGAAGGATGATGCAGTGAAAAGGGCCGAAAGCGCATATCAGTGAATCGACTACCGCCTCACTCCATGGGCCACAACGCTCCATCGCTAGCGGCGCTCAAAGCTACGACTGTCATTAACTTCAATGCTGTGCGGAGAGAGACTGCAAAGATGAGAGGAGGGGCTGCTGAGGGTAGTTAGAGAGCGCCCGCTCCCATTCCTGTGGCCCCACATTCTGAATCCGGCGTGAGCCGAAATGTTTCTGACGGAAGTCGATCCCCTACTTGCTACGAGGTGAACGCTTAATAAGAGTCCCCACTCGCGCGACCGATCAGATGAGCAAGTTAAAGCGAGGACTCTTAGCCCACACCCTTATGGAGACTTGACTTAGGTTTTTATTTTATCTGGGACCGGATTAGACCACAAATCGGTCCACTCCTCCCCCGGGCCAGGGCTTATCCAGAGTTCAATCGTTTATTTAAATTTCAGGCTGCTAACTAATTGGTGGAGCAAGGTCATCTAGTATCATAGATGGTGAAACAGCCAAGTCAAGTCAGGAGGTCAGCAAGGCGTAGTTTCCGCCTTCCCTCACATCATGTGATAGGTGATGACGTCGCACGGGCTCCTCCAAACATACATTCCCCAAACCGCACTCTCTCTAGAGATATACACAAATGCTACTGTAGCAAATAAATAAGTTTTTAATTTGCTTTGAATGCTCATCTTTGCTGGACTGTCGTGCACCAAAATTCAGGAAATATAGAACATAGAACCAGCCAAGAGTCGAAAATAGAAGATTTTCGCAAGATGAACAGTAATCAAGAAAAATTGGGTGAGGAGACTAGATAAAATCGCACGAGAGGTACACAATTGAAAATAATGTCCGGCCGTAAAACACATGGGGGTATAAAAGTGTTTTAAACGCCAAATTTTCTCCTTTCCTCAGAGGAAAACGATGGAGGGGTGTTAAAGGTACCTTGTTCTTTCCCTCTTCCCAAGTCACGAACAGGATTTTTGAATGCGAGAGGAGGGGCTCGAAATGATTAAGGAGACGACCCAAGGCAACACAAAACAACACCCAGCAGACTTTAATCAAAGTCTACAGCGGCAAATATAAAAGATCATTAACCCACAACTGGAGATAAAAGGTCAACCAGATACGAGGAATAGCACTTCTATGCATATCGAGTCATTCCTTAATCCTTCAAAACATGTACTTCATTACTCATTCTGATTCCCACCCATGTGTGGTTCTACATGCTCCTCCGGGTCAAAATTTCATATATTCTGGAGCTTGCTATCACTATTCGTCGCGAAGTCACGATTTTCGCACGATAACGATAACCTCGAACCTCACGTGGGGAACACACGTAAAGAATATTTGCGGCATAGCCCTGAAGAAATTAGGATTCGTCAAGCGTATTGTGGGAAGATTTTCTGATGAGAAAGTAAAAGAAAGGTGCTATTTCGCTCTCGTCCGACCGCACCTTGAATATGCAGCGAGTGTATGGGATTCAGTGCAGAAAGACTTAATCCGCGAACTGAATAAGATACAAAGGAAGGCTGCGCGTTTCGTCAAAAACCGCTACGGGCGTACAGACAGTGTTACCCAGATGTTAAGCGAATTAGGCTGGGAGCCGTTGGAGACTCGGAGGCTGCGCGCTAGGCTTAGATTGCTTGAACAATTGAGAAAGGATATCTTTAAGAGCGACACAGAGAACATAATCTTAGAGCCACACTATATTTCCAGGTCCGACAGAAGCGATAAATTAAGAGAGATTTTTTGCCAAACGGATAGATATGGGAATTCGTTTTTCCCCCGAACAATAAAGGACTTTAATAAACGCTTGTCCCAACCTCGTTAGAGCACTTCTTTTTTTTAATAGCTGTAAACGGCTGGTGTCCTAACACCCCCTGCCACACGCCTTTTAGGCGGCTTGCGGGGCATTATGTAGATGTAGATGAATAAAACGCTAAAGAACACATTAAAAACTTGGAAAGTCCTTCTATTATTTCAAATGTATTTGCAAAGACGATAAATTATTCTCTCATGAAATTCACCATGCTTTGAAAACCACTGCGCAGATGACAATAGCAATGAATATCCTTCATTTAAATGCCCACACTCATAGAGATTTGTGATACTTAGAGCCTTTAACTGCGCTCCTCATCAGGCTGGTTTTCACCAAAAATCATCTTACTCTAAAACGATCTTCGCTGCAGCTACTCTGTTTCATAAACTTCTATTCCAACGTCACTTTTTTCTCCTACCACCGCATTACCCTTATGACCAAAATCTCAACAATTTCATTAGTAAAAAAGTAATAAAAGAAAGAGGAAATTCCACTTTCACATCTACTATCGACTTTTCCGGCCACAATCGGATTACCTAAATCCCTTGACGGCTGCACTCACCAGAGACACCATTAAAGTCTAACGATCCTCAACTTGAGGCCAATATGCTTTCATTAAGTCGCACCACACTTCCAACACCCACCTCATTTCCCTGATATCTCCATGAGCGTGAAGGGCG
This sequence comes from Ischnura elegans, assembly GCF_921293095.1. Classification (NCBI taxonomy): domain Eukaryota; kingdom Metazoa; phylum Arthropoda; class Insecta; order Odonata; family Coenagrionidae; genus Ischnura; species Ischnura elegans. Next base: position 115,495,317 of record NC_060254.1, on the reverse strand, counting down.
TGTAAGGTTTCACTCATGGAGCCCGAGAAGAGGTTCACCCTTCTCCGTTTCACTCAGCTGCCTCTCTGTTTTGATCTCTAGTGTGGCTCGATCGACCACTGGATTCCGGGAAATCCGTCAACGAATGACACGGCAGATTCTTGACGCTCAAGTGTCCTCCTCGTCGTCCATTCACCGAGCGCACCCCCCCCCCCCTCCCCTCCGCTACCCACTCAAACTCCCGACAAGATGGCCTCCCGCGCATTCATCCTCGAAGAGCGAACATTTCTCAGCACCCCGTCGTCCTTCGTCTCCCTCACCCCCCTCCCAAACTCTGTTTTCGCGCTAACGGCTCGCGCACCCGCCTGCAGGGAAAGGGAAAGAGTGGCCCCATCCTCCGAATAAAAGCAAAAGAATCATTCTTGCCGTCATCTTGAGCCCTTTACCCAGCGTCCCCCCTTCGCTCCTCGCCTGCCAGCCGTATCCCCCTCCGACCACCACTCAGCACTAGAGGCAGCACCATCCACGAACCCAGCTCCCTTCAACGAGCCCAAAAAAACACATTCCTCCCGGAGTCGGAGGATCAGATTAAGTTATGAAATTTGCGATTAACGATTCCTTTCCGAGTGAAAAGTATACACACAAAATTAAAAAAGATTTGATTATGATGGAACGAAGCGAATACCGCCCAAAAAGGAGGCATCATCCCTTTGATATAAGCGTAATTCCAACATCCCTTGCTGTGTGAGTAAACTCTTCTCGGGATTCCCACCGGGTTAACTTTTCCATAATGGCCAACGTTTCAAGCTCCGACTCGGGACTCATCCTCAGGGATAAATTATGTTGAATCCCGAGAAGAGTTTACCCACATCTTTCGCTAGGAAAGCATCAAATCGCATTTCATCCCTTACAGTGGTCTATTTGCTAATTGCACTACGTTGGATTAGATTTGCGACATAAACATTGGGAGGGTAATCTAGGGACCCAATTTGCGTTGCTGCAAGGATGCGCTCGGCGACCAATCCGAGATTTTTTTAATGGCTGTATTTTAATATCGACGTAAAGGACTACCCGCTGATGATATATTAGGGAGACACTCCGGTTCCTTCGGCTATATCTGAGCTTAGTGCCGTGTAAATTAGAAATCTATTGATGAACGCTCAAATTTGAATTTAAATATTCCTTTTATTATACATGCGGACAAGAGATTTGCGAAAGAATTTACCAAAACTTTGTTGACAGCAGCGAAAGACGAGGAATGACACTGATATAAGAAATACAGACTGGAAAGCAGATAATTGAGTAATTCTTTCGTGATTGTTTCTCACCGGACGATGCTAAAACATCAAATAGTAGTAAGACTAACGAAGAAAGACGCAATTGGTGTGCATTTTGGTGCTCCTGGGGAATTTGAGAGGGGAGGGGGCAGCGGACGCCGGCGGCCTTCACCCAAAATCCATTTCGTCAAAGCTGTTGGACAATACCGGAATAGAAGTGCATATCCTAAGTTCCCACACCTTCATAGCCGCTCGAGAGGCGTCTTCATTGACCGTAGGCTTCTTTCCTGCGTTCGCAGATCTAAATATATTTCATCAATTCTCTAAAAGCCGTTTTACACGGGACACGTACTTGCACAATCTGACATGCGTACGGAGGCGCAGTCGAAATTGCGTCGTGTAAAGCGGTGAATTGCTAGAACACATGCGATAATTCGTGGATGTGAGATGGCATAATAGCCCCTGTTCTAATTTCGGGGCATAACTTTTAAGGCCGTTTCACACGGTCCACGGAATTGCGCAGGTTAGAGCTGCATTAATTTATAAAATGGCGTGGAATTGCGCGAATGCATGAACGAAATTAGAACAGGGGCTATTTTGCCGTCTCGCATCCACGCATTCTCGCATGTGTTCTAGCAATTCACCGCTTTACACGACGCAATTTTGATTGCGCCCTCACACGTACGTCAGATTGCGCACTTCCGTGTACCGTGTAAAACGGCCTTTTAAGGCCATCTCATCCACTCGCGGCGGTGGCAGTTTTTATCTCCTAGAAAATAGTGCGGATACATTTTCACTTCGCCTGATACATTCGCCTCGCTCCGGGGGATATGCAATGGGAAATTTTCATTGAAGATAACTGCCTCCTTTCCTCTCCCTCGATATAAAATCTTTCCCTTCTCTCCTTCCACCCAAGCGCGTCGCGTCGACCTCCACCGTAAGTCCCACTAAGTCTTCCAACCAAATGCCCCTCTTATTCTGTCCTAGCCCCGAGCACGAGAAAACGATAATTCATTCTGTAAGGCTACGTGGGTTTAATTTCGCCAAATGCCTCCAAGGTTTCAATTTCATTTCAGTTCATCTGAATTAGGTGGAAAATTAGATGTTGCCGTACTAATTTAACTAATGACTTTTGTTACCATCGATTTGGAAGATCAGAGCTCTTTATTAACACGAACCAATCATGACAGTGACAATACAACGGCGCGTGGGTGCATGTAATTTAATGACGGACAAATCTTCCACTATATTCAGACATAACTTTATTTAAAAGTAGGAGACACCTGAGAGCAATATAATTTTTATATCGAGGAGAGTTTCTTGAAAATTTCAATGACAGAAATGGGCGGAATGGCTGGAAATCAATTTCATATTTTTGTACTATTGTACTGTTAACACCTGCAAAATGGTAAAAACTTAACTTGCGTAGCCAAATCCATTTAGGTCCCACACACTTAACATCAATCCACACCACGAATGACAAATTAAATCTGGAGATATAGACCAAATAATCCTTCAGAAGTGAAGTAGAGCAATTCCGAAGTACTGTGACCGAACTTTTACCAAACTTTTACCCCCCCTGTCATCTTACTTTCGCCAGTACATTTATTTGCTAAGCTTTTTCTTCCTCATTCCAGGCAAACCTTCCAAAGCTTTCCCTCTAAACATGGCTGGGTGGCAGCGTTTCCTCCACGCGTCCCCTCGAGACAATCCCTCTTCCGTCGCGGCGGAATCACAAACAAACACGCAGGACAGAACACTAGGAATGAGTGTCTCTATGGATTCCGAAAGTTACCCTCAAAAGGATTCAGCAAACTTTATCCACCAATTAGCCAACTACCTCAAGCACTTCAACAAATATTGCACTTATCTTGAGACCCATCTCCCTAACTTACCCTGCCGAGGCAGTTTTGAGGACGTTGAAGATCTCCCTTGCTCTACGGGACTGACTGAAGAGCAGTGAGCGATAGGAGAAATCACTATCGTGGCATGAAATTCCCCGAATAAAAAATCAAAGAGAGCTAAGCCTAAGACCCGAAAAAGAATAGTTATCTTAAATCGGGTAACATGATTAAAACAAGGTTAGCGGGTAAAGATGGGTAAACGAGGGAGAAGACGAAAGATAATAGAATTTTTAATAAAAAATAAAAGGGAAATACACGATATGATGAAGTTCGCCATGAAAAAATTTGACTTAGCCGGGATACGAACCCGGAACTCCCGTATTGCCAGCCAGTTACCCCATCAAGCCATTTTCTCGGGGTTATCTTCGCGTGACTGCGTACAAAGTCACTTTTTCCTGCAGTGCTTTGAGAATAGAAGGGGTTAGGTCTTACTATGAATTGATGTGGGAAGTTCCTGATTGAAGGTGGGACTGCCATTGTGCTTCTTAGATACTCCATGAAAACCTATCTTAATCGGTAGAACACTCAAATAATAATAATACTTTCATGACATGATTGAAATAAACTATGATGATGTCATCAACTTGATTATAGCGTCTCACAATGGTAAAAGTACGTATGCGGTTCCCATTTGTTAGACATGTATTAATTTGGGGGTCCAGTACACATCAAACGCACCTGTAGTACTTTGTATCGACAAATAATGGTGCAAGAGGAAATTCTTTAAAAGTAATATGTAATAATGCGCACGTGAATTCACGTTGATCACCTTAATCAGAAGAACGGCACTCAGAAAAAAATCAAAACCCATTGCCATACTTCCTTGTTTTTAAGATTGGGAACTCTAAACTACACGATTCTCTCATTCAAAACACACTGATTAAATGCAAAGAAGCGGTAAAAAAAAGCCGGTGGAGGCCACCACGATTAAATGAAACACGAGGATTTATTTTAACGCGTTTTGTTCCATAAAGCCGCTGGAGCCCAATTTGTTCGGCGCGGCCTGGCTTTCACGATTCCGGGGACTTCTCCCCCTTCCCCCACCCCCAATGACCTGCAGAAACCAGTTCGGACTTCAATTCAACCCCTCGCTCCCGTAACGGACACAAACCGAGGCGACCCTTGGCGTATGCACTTGACAAATGACTCGCGCTGACAATAATTACGGACGTGGCCATTACGACGTGCATGGTATCTCTTGTTCCCGCGATTACGACATCGAACCTAATGGAACGCAGAGGGAGTTTTTAATATGATGGACAGGCTAGAATGCCGATCACAATCTAATGCTAATTTCCAGCCGGCTCGAAATAAACGGTAGACCAGTGACGGAAGCGCTATGAATATAGACAAATCGAAGATCGTGAGATCACAAATAATCTTCAATTGTTGTGAAAAACTTACGATCACCAGCAAACCCTTGTGATATTCAACCTAGGCTGTGTGCATAATTTCCCATCATTACTCACCTGAAAAGAAAACAAAACATTAGGTCCAAGGTTAAAGATGTTCAAAACACAGAATTTCATACCAAATTCGAATTATTAACGATGTTAACATATCAACCTAATAATTTAAATTGACAATACGTGCGTTGAAATAATAATTCAATGCCAAAAAAGGTCTTTTAAAAATGACCTTATAATTCATAATTACGAATGCAACTGCAAGATGGCAGATTGAAAAAAGAGAATTGCATTACATACAATACCATGATTTGGTCATGAAGGATATTGAAGTGAATTAAGTTTCGCAGGTGCCTAAAATGAAAAACATCGTATATTATTTTCAAAAGGGAGATAAGGATAAAATGGAAATGAAAATATCTGGAAATACGGCAACCAGGTTGAAGCTGAAAGATTTAGTGCTTCACCGGCGTAATAACTATGATTAATTCTCTCAGGTTTTTACCGGGGGATTCTTCTATAATTTCCGAAGTCTTAAGGTCCGAACCGTTCCTCGTCCTCTGGGTGCTTGTTACCCGATTGCAAAACCAAGAGAAATACATTAACATTTACATTTTGATTAAAACATCAATGATTTCGTTCAAATCAGATTCTTTTCCTTGCCTACTTGACAAACATATCCGTCTAGCATTTCGCTGTCCCCTCACAATGACACTCTCTTCCTCACCATCTCCGCCCACCACGCCGAGAACTTTCTCATTCGTCCTCCTTCATCTCACCTTCTCCGTTCGTTCCCCTTGGGGGTTAATAGGATACTAAAAAGGGTCCAGGAGAGCCGCGGAGGAGGGTGGGGGAGAGAGAGAGAGGAAGAGAATTGAAATGCCAAGGCAACTGGGGACGGAGGTTCCCAACTTCCCGTGAAGTCGAGGGGCGGGCGGGGGCAACATACGAGGCAGTGGCTGTGGGGGCGGAGAGGCGGGGGAGAGGAGATCAACCAACCCCCAGGGCCGGCGCTGCACCTGGCTCCTCGCCATGCTAATGCTAATTGTACCTTTAACTTGGACGTTAATGTCATCAACAACAAATCGCCTTGCCATGTTATTCGCCCATTCAACCGTAACGGCCAATTTTTATGTTAACTGCGCCGAAGATTGGCCGGCAAAACCGAAACGCATAATAAGGCATTTAGAGGCAATGAAATTAGCCTTTACGAATATTAGGCCCAATTTAAAAAAAATATACGGCAGCAAGGCTTTATTTATAGCACTGCTCGATAACTAACAAGTAGATGATGGTGCTATTCCTCGAATAAAAAGTCTAAAATAATACTTTCAGATGAGAATTTCATCCTTAAAAACAGAATTGCATAGGCACTTGGTATGTCAAAATAATACGGACAAAAGGTTCAATTACTGAACACGTACTCGTACAATACACGTGGATTACTAATTCCTCCTTCGTTTTGCACTAAGATTTTCAAATGCTTACAGGTTTACATTGTAATAACATCACTAGAGATCTCTTTTTGTATATTTTATAATTGTACCTTTGATAATACATTCTATTTTGTTATTCTATTCTGCGATGAAGTGTGTTATTTTTATGGACAATATAGTTTAATAATCCGCTATATAATTTAATAATCCTAAAGCCTTTGCTTTGTTTCACTCATAGGCCTTACTTCCTTGTTTATTTTTCAGAATATTACTTGAATTTAGCATGAATTTCTTGCTTCTACTCCCCCAGCCGAAATGTAAGCAAGTGTACGGCAGGGCATTTTGGTGGACAAAACATACCCCGCTAAGACCGTCAAAGCCTCCGCTCCGCGGTGTCATAAAACGACCGTTTTCGCAGTAGGATTCATGGGGTCAGAGAACGGAGAGTGAAGAAGGTATAAGGGTCTCAGCTGGTGTCTTTATGGGAGGTCTTTTTGTATGAGTCCCAGGGAAACAACTCACTTTTTCGAGGTTTGAATGCTTTTAATAGAAGCATGGTCTTCGATCTTATCGAAAGAAAACTAAATGAACTTCAATGAAACGTGCGCTTACGTTGGCTGAAAATTCTCCACACTCTTCACCATAGACTAATTGAGAATCGATGTCTTGAAGCAAAGCTTAAAAACGGTGAATACTGAGCGTTAAAACCCATAAGTACACTTTTAAAAATCTTACCGCGTCGCGGCTATTCCAACTCCAGACGCGCGGAGACGAACCCGGCCGCGTGATCGAAAAATCAATGTAATTTCCGGCGAAGCAAACTTAATTCAAAGTTAACAACTCATTCAACAATTCAAACAACTTAAACACCTCAAGAAATCTTCCAAGAATGCTCTCGTATAAGTTACTTTGCACTAAGCTTTTTAAACTTGACGATCAGACTAAAAAAAGCTGAAATTTACACGATAAGGTCTCTAGTAATAGCTTTTGAGAAAGATAAATCATGCAGCAGACAGCGTTAACGTTAGTCTCCACTGCAATTCGTCCTTTCGAACAAATTATAAATAAAGAACATGATGTATTGGTTATTAATACCAGACATTACTAATTATGGATACAGGCGGAGATGTCAATCACAGCGTTACTCTCTCTATCACTTCAAGCAATGGAGGTAGAGATAAAAACGATGCCCAGCTTACGGTTTCAGAGTCCAGAAATCATATATATTCATCCTTTTTTCAACTTTTGACGGACGGACGAAGGAAGCAGCCAAGCAGCCTACCAACCTAGGAAGGAAGGAAGGAAGGAAGGAAGGAAGGAAGGAACGACGACCTCGACAAGGACAAGACCGATGAGTAATCCAGGGCATAGCCGGAGTGAGGCGTCTAAGGACCCTTACGATGGCGTGTCGTGGATGAAAAATCGGGGCAGGAAGAAGAAGGCCGTCGTCACCGGAGTGGTGAATAAGCCGCCCGTCAAGCCCGCCAACCCCGTTCCTGCTCCGCCGCCGCAGCCAAGCCCACCACCGGACACGCCATCGGACGTCTCGTACCAATCGGACACGGCGTCCGACACCGAACTCTCACCCTTTCCCTCCCCCTCCCAAACCCCAACCCAACGACATCCGACTCCTTCAACCTCTGCCGCCTCCAAACCACCTGCTAATGACACTTCGGTGTTCGTTAGCAATCTTCCCGCTTCCATTACCCAGAAATCCTTCTTCTCCGCCTTGACCTCTACCTTGCCTTCTCTCCGCACGGCAGAGGTCTCCGTATTCTCGCAAGAGAGACGCGCCATGCTCCGCATCCCAGCGGCGTATGGCAGCCTCTTCGAGAGTGCGGAGGAGATTAAGAAGCTGAGCCACCGGCTGGGCGAGCCGTGCGCTGCACTCGTGCGGCGCTCGACCGCTCGGCCGGCAACAACTAACCGCCCCTCTCTTTCCTCCTTTTCAGTTGTGGTGCGCGGCGTGGACAGGACGACTAGGGAGGCAGACATCAAGGAGGCACTGGGCTTCGCCGGTCTTCGCCGGTCTTCGCTGCATCCGGGTGATGAGGATCACCGCCCGAAGGACCGGCCAACCAACCACCTTGATGAGGGTCATCACGAGAGACGCAGACACGGCGCAGCGGCTCCTGCACGACGGACTGATTGCCTTTGGCAAGCGGTTCCGAGTAGAGCCCTCCCATCCGCCACGCTGCCAACCCGCCCAATGCCGCAGGTGTCAGGGTTTCGACCACCCGACACACAGGTGCACGAAGGACCTTCGTTGTGCAAGGTGTGGAGCGAGCCATCGCTCCGCAACTTGCGAGGCGGAGTGTCTGAAATGTGCCAACTGCGCAGGAAGGCATCACGCCGGGGACTGAAAATGCCCCGTGCGACCGGCTAAGCCGGAAGGGTTGGCGCAAACTGTCCCACTAACGTCTTGCGCTTCTCTCCCCTCTCCAGGTCCGGCATCCGAGTCCCTCGTCACCAAGGACGACCTCCTGCGGCTCCTGAGCCTCCTCGTGGCCAACCTGCACCCGCAGGAGAGAGCAGAAGTGGCCAACATCCTAGACAACGCGGCGCGTGATGTCCTTGGGTACTCCGTGAAGACGGTCTACTCATGGAATCAGCAGCTGGCGGCGGTGCAGAAGATAGACGGGTGAGCAAAATTCCATTTTCTTACATAAATTAATTTTAAATCCTATCGCACTGCTGGCCCTTACGGCAAATCAGTAAACTTGCTCTCTATTTGAATATCAATTTTATGTGCTATTAAATTCAATTTAAATTAAAGTAAACTCAGTAATATGAACATCTAAGGTCCTCAATTGTGGTGAACTATCTCAAATTTAATCTTTAATCCAGGAACCAATAACTTCAATCAAATACATCAATACTTAAAGTTAAATTTCTATGCACAAATTTCATCTTACAAATCCTGCTTTCAATTCATATGCATGACCTTTGACTTTATCTGCATTACGGATACCAAGAAATATCTGTTAAACAAATTTAGTTTCACCTAGTCAATAATATCAATTTGAATACTTTACTTAATATGAACCTAAATTGCATAAATTTAACGCCAATTTGGCCCAGGACTTAACTAACTTCCTTTCCTATCTTGTCCTAAGTAATTTAAAGTTAAATATCCTGAAATAAAGCTCATTCATCTATTAAAATTAAATGTAAATATGTAAAGCAAAATAAAGCCTGATAATTATCTTAACTCTGACGAATGGCATGTAAATAAATATACAAATGAAAATGACAATGACCATAAACGATTTGCTCATCATGTAAATAAATAATATATTTATCCACTTGTATATAAACTTGTATATATATCAAAGTGCCCAATAACAACCTAGTGCTTGCTCTATTGTATCATATTGTATATTAATTCCGATCTGTAAAATTACAGCACTCCACACCGGCTAAGCAAAGGACACCAGGATAACGCCTTCCAGACACCACTTGACTTCTGCTGCAACATCAACACTCATCAGCACCATGTACACGGCGGTCTACGTGGGGTTTTGCCGGTTTCCCTCACGTCTCGGACGAATGTCAGACCAAAAGCCATCCCGGAGGAAAAGAGTTCCAGCAAAATCTGTATGACAATGCTGCTACAAGCTCACAAACATATGTAAACTAAAATACCAATGACAAGCCCTGAAGAGGAAAAATGTCCTATAACGGGGTTCATGCTGTAAATATGTCTATATATATATTACCAATACTATGTAAATATTCATGTACACTGGCAGCATTGGAAATAAACGCTTTTTGAAATTGAAATTGAAACATTTGACTTACGAGAGGTAGAAAGATGATGGAAGGCGAAAACGAAGCCTATTCTGATTTAAACGCCTACGGAACATGCTCGAAAAGAATAGTCAATTTCTTAGCGCTTGACTTCTGTCTCCAATACTTCGCATTAGAAAGGGCACCGCATTAAACCGGGTTCGTTCCCATAAATCTCTCTCCAATATTCATAGACGATAAAATATAATCGGGTGTTTTCCCGGCGTAGGTGTTGGATGAAAAGTTCTCGGAGAAGGATTTTATTACCCGGTGGAAAGCCCGAGAACTATTCATCCATTCATAGGCGATGATTACGGCGAAAGTAAAATGAGGGATTAATAATTAATTTTCCTCAATCCCAACCGATTGCAATGAAGAAGCCATTTCTTATCCTATAAACTATGGAAAGCTTACAAATATGAGCGTCATGACTGCTGGCAATCGAAAAACTGATTATAGAACATTGCCAATCAGGATTGAGTTGAAACAGACACAAATGAAGGGGTCTACAAACTCGGCGGAAACCATACCAAAGACCATCACAATAGCAATTCTCTTAGCTTTACGCTGGTGAAAGGGAAACTTCAATTTAAGAAAAGTTCTTCAAAAGTTCTCTACTGACGGCGCCAGATAGATGTGCCGTTTTACTTTGCATATTTATAAATGGGCTTGTACGCAAAAATTATTTATGCCTCATTCTAAAAATAATTTTTTCTTCATCACTTTTTATGAAAATTTCAAAAATGTGGACACGCCAGTGAAATAAATGACTCCACGCACCGTAAACTTAGTCGCTTTGTCAACTTCATGAAGTTTGCAACTCAACCTAGGGAATACTAATACGTCTACAGCATTCATCCTGCACAATAAGAGGCAGAAATTATTTTATTTTATTTTTATAGCGTATGTTTTGTTGTCACTTTAAGAAAACGTTTAAACGTTATCTAGTCCTACAGTTACCCCGAATTAAAAAGAAAACTGAGAGAGACATTTTTTTATTTATTTGCAATTTTTCAATGAGCCATAATGAGCATATAAAAGTAACGATATGAGTGAATGTTAATAAACTCTATCAACAGGGAAGCTCACTAATTATTTCATTGCCGCATTTGAAAGTTTAGCCTAAAAAAGAAACATTAGTATAGTCACTTTTATTTCCTGCATCTGGTGTATGCGATGCGTTTTGAAAGTCGGAAAAGACATATTCTTTTTTATTTTAAGACAAATCAAGGTTGATTACATTATTTTTGATACATTTTAAAATTAATATCAGTCTCGATTGTTTACATTCGCTCAGCGCCGAATAGCTGGAAACAGTTTTGAGGTATCGTTAAAATTTATGCTACAGTTGATCGATAACTGCAAATGTAAAAAATGTCGGCTCACCATGCCTCAGAAATAGCATAAAAATGTCCTTATCTTCTGGCTTTGATCTATAGTACACCGGGAAGTGGTTTAATTTAAGCTTAAAGATAAAAAAGACAAGAAGAAACAAGCATGCAAGAGACTGACCTAATCAAAACGTGGAAAAAAAAACAGAAACTGAAGAAGAATTGGGTGGACACAAGGAAAACGAAAGCCTTTAGTGTTGAATATCAAGCCAAGGGCCAACGACCAAGAGGTTAACACACAGGAGGGTGCGAAAGGTCATGAAGCGGTGAGATCTATTAAAAGCTATCGCCAAATGACTAAAGACAGACAGTACGCAATTTCACATTGCTTTAAGAAATTCAACTCGGCTCCATGGCCAAAATGGATAAAAGCAGCAACGTCGACATTGTAAAAATGATAGAAGCGGCACAAAGGTTGGTGAATTTACAAAATACATTTTATGGCCTTTCACTTCGTCTCTGAAGCATCTGCTTCTTTTACCTATGCAACAGTTGCAGGTGAAATAGAGGAAAATTTATTGTTTAGAATGTGGAATACATGAAAAATCTTTAATTTAGTTACCATCAAACAAGACTTGACGAAATAATAATACAGCAATGAGGCATGTGATATTGCTAGGGAACTGAAGATGACCATAATAATAAATTATGCTCTCACCGGTTTCCTGGCTGAAGTTTTCCAAGTATCTAATGGCTGGCCAACAACCACAGCATCGTCCATGCACTCCAGCGGTATGCAGACTTCCGACAAGAAGCACAATGCATAAACTCTCACGTGGATAAGTTAAGCACGTAGACAGCCGCAATATGGTTCACAGTGGAATCACCATCAAAAGATATAAGTAAATCCGAATTGCGATGCTGGTTGAAGGGTAACCTCGCTAAACCGAGTAACACCATCCGGAAACATTCACTGGCCTGGTAATTTCACGTTTTATTTAAATTATAAGCAACACTACCACCAAAATAGTCTCATACTCCAACCAAATTAATTGCCGGCAACGAAAATACAAAATGTTGAACTTGAAAAGTAGCCCATCACTGCACGCGAACAGATGCACTGATACAAGATCTTAAGCGAGCATATCTGCATAGCGACACATGGAAAGCATTTTGCTCCACGCAAAAAATAAATATCCACAAAAAAAATGTCCCGGTAAGCAACAGGTATTCTTCTCAGGTTCTCCATCGCGTCTGGATATCCGTGACCCACGTTTTGATACACGAGACGAGCACCGAAAACTAGAGGTAAGAAAAACCTGACCCGGAGGAGAACCAGAAGAGAATTCATGGGGCGAGATCGTCGGGAAAGCTTTTTACCGTGTATCTAAGTGAATACTATTTTATTAACGGCTTTAAAAGTAAACGCTGTCCGTTCCACTATTCTCCCGTTGTTGGACCGCAAAGAACAAGTATCGCTTATTGTGAACCGTGCAAAACTTGGCAAAAATAGCACGGCTATGCACGAGATACCAAAGCACCGGATTGAAATTGCTACGGAGGCGACCGCGGTGCGAGAGTTTTGTCTCCGTGACAGCGAATCCAACACTGGCGGTCGGTGGAGTCGACTCCCGGGAAACGCGTGGCCCATTGAACTCCAAGGCCCTCCCCCCCAAACGACCTGCAGCATAAACAAAACCAGCGGGAGCCGTGGGCTTCCTGGCTTCACGAGTCCACAATGGAGGAGTGACGATGACTCCCTTAGGTTTGATTAGGTAGTTGTCGGAGGGCTCCGGATTTTGAAAAGTTAGCTGGAACCCCCTCGATCAGCAGCCAAGCCATCTACCCTTTAGACTACCACACTCAAGTGGCATAGACAGGAATTTCGTAGTGGGAGAGGGTCCAAAACGAGGTGGGAACTTAGTTGAAAAACAGGGTACCAAGAAATGGGTTTTAAAATAATTTTATCACCTTTCATCAACGATAAACTTAATTTGTTGAAGAAATATTTTGTAAATTCATGATTTTTCAATAATTTGTTTTCTTTTAAGAAAGAAAATAACTTTATTTCAGGGGCGGGTCCGAACCACCCCCCACCCCCGCCCCGGCTACGCTACTGACTCATTTTTCTCACTAATACTACCTATTCTATTATTTTACGACATTCCTTTGAAAGAAATTAATTTCTTTTGGTCTATTTCTTTACTTCATCTTTTTCTTAATGAGCCTACACTCACAGTCAGTGTTTCACTCCAAATGCGAACTCTGATAGTTGAGGGTAGGGCTCAACCTGGAGTAAGCCAGAGGCGTGCAATTCTTTGGTATGCAGAGAAGGCAGTGTACTTCCTTAAGTCACCTCTAACCGAGAGGATTTTCGTTTGGTTTGTCCAAAGATTATATCAGGGATTTAAACTATCAGACATTCTTCCGACAACAAAACGATCTGCCCGTAGTGTAAATACGCCAACCAAATCTTCTGCGTCAAATATTCCACATGATATTCCTGTATGACCAACAGTATAAAATAAATTAAAAGAAATTATTTTCGTACTCTTTAAACAACTCTTAAACCTTTAGAGATAGGTTAGTGCATAGTAAAGCTTTAAAATTGAAGTCATAATGTCAAAGTGAAAAAGTTTCACCAGCACACGGTGAGTGGAGCTAAATTTAATTTCAAGTCTTCCATTCTCCAAGAGTTGGAACAAGGACGCAATGAACCAGCCGCCATGTCAGGAAAGTCAGACTGACGTATGCTTCTGCGTTCGCCGTTTGTAATCTCTTGCAGCGATTAACGGGCAGGAATTAACGGCACGAAAAATTTTCCTTTCCCGGAATCTGCAACATGAGCCATCGGATGATCATTCAAAAGTCATTGAAGAGAAAGAGTAGGGATCTGCGAGCGGCGTGCCTATGATCCCATGGCTAGCACGGCACGCGAACGCATCCATGGAGGTCAAGGAGAAGTTGAAACGTGAATCCCTCTCTTCAGATTTTGCCTTCAAAACTGTGAATTATCTTCTCACAGGCAAAGCTCTATATATTTTGCAGTTATTTTGTAGTTCGAGTCATTTAAGAACTTCAAGAGCACTTCGAGTGCGTTGGAAGTTAAATTAATAACACAACGCCGAATGAAATTTTAAATTGAGGAATACAATAGAGAAGAAAAATCCCATCAAGGTCCTGAAAGAAGAGGATTTCCTTTTTCGGAAGATATGAACATAAGCCATTTTCAGTTTAGTCGGTTAACTGCGCTTTAAAAAAATTAAATTCACGCAATTATCGTTCAGGCAATATGGAAGATTACCATCGCTCAAAGAGTTTGGTGTGCGACTACGTTTTTACCATTTTTACATTGCCTTCGAATTCAGCCGGGCGGCCAGAGAGGTCAAAATATCCTTTCAGTAATTCGCATAGATCTCTAGCCTTTTTTTCAGCTACAGCAGCCACTCCATACATAGAAAAGAGTTTGAAAAGTGCTTTTGTGCCCTTATAATTTGGATTAAAATAAAAAATAATGTGTCAAAAATGCTCATTTTTCTGAACTTGATAATCCATTTTATCGATTTGAAAAGTAAAGGTAATTTATCTTCAAAGATCTTAGCCTACATTCCGGGAAAAATTTTTCCTTTCAAATTTCTTAATACATTGAGCTACAATTATTTAATGACAAGTGGAATGTTACAATAAAAAAAGGCGGGAATTCAGTTGACAAACTAATAGTAATTTTTCTTTTGTTTTTATCACATTAAAATTTGGATAAAAGTATATATTTGCTTTCGCAAGCATTTCTAGTTTTCGGAGGAGTATGTTCGAGTCCATTCATTTCGTATATTTAAAGATGTCAGTGAATCTTACCCCGTTCAGTAGAACAGATTAATAACATCAAGATCTCGTCTTCTGCGGAAGGAAGGTATGTCACCGCAAATCCTGCAGATCCACGTTCTGATCCGTGGCTTACAACTCTCAGCCAAATATTTCTTTTCCGTCCTCGGCGGCGGCAGGGTGAAGTCCTCGCCTGCTAATTCGAAGGACGCGGGCTCGAGTCCCACCTTACCTCTATTCTGGGAATTGGAGTTTGAAATCGTCTTGCAATCGTAGCTGTAATGACCTTAAGTGCGCTTTTTCGTGGCTGTGAAAATAAGAGAATCAATAAAATAATTGAAGTATGCAATTATTCCACATTTTTTTCTGGAATTTTCTATTTACCTATTCCATCCCACCTTCCTTTAACATAACTTGGTTCTCAGTAATAAAACGTAATGTCGCAGATTATTCCCGGCTTTGAAGGCTAAAATTCTTGCATCCAGGCAGTTGAATTTAATAGTGTATCATTATATCTTAACAATGATATCGATATTGGCGAAATATGTTTATAACTGGTAGAGAAACTGTTTCTGAACCATAATGAAGTAGTAATCGAAGGAAATGTACGTAAGGGTATACACGATAAAAGAACACTAACAGTTTATTCCACGCTTTATAATTCCAAAACTCAACAACTGACCATGGTTTCAACACGCCGTCATTTCCAAGTACATGTACAATGTGTTCAAACCACGGTCGGTTATTGAGTTTTGAAATTATATTGAATTAAAATAAAATAAAATAGAATATAATAATATATAATATAATAATATATAATTTATTCCATTTACAATCAAATATTACATTTTAGAACATACTTAAATATTTTGGAATATATAGGTACCCCTTTTAGTAGTTTTGGGGCTACCATCATAAACTTTTTACATAGGTCTGGTGCTAGCACACATGAGAAGTAAAATTTCTTTGTATTCAGTTATTTGTTCTATTGCCGATTGCATTCATTATTACAAAACGTATTTCAAATATTTGGACAAGGATAACTATTTTTCTTATTTTTCTCATATAAACGCATAATTACATACATAGAATATACAATATACCTTTTATTGTAAACTTTTTTAACCCACCTTTCTGAGTAGAAACTCTACTTCCTCACACATCATAAGCCATTTTTTAACGGCGGATTTAAATCCCCATCTTTTTTCCGAGTTTGCTACATTACTCGGCAACATGCTAAACAATTTAGGCCCTAAGTAATTGTATGACTGTCGATAAATTTCGGTCGTCGGCCTAGGTATATGGAAGTTTCTCCAAGCTCTAATGTCATAGTTTTGTGGTCGGGCCTTTTCACCACTACGGTTATAGAATATTCTAAGGACTTTATAAATGAATAAATGCCTTAGTGGGAGGACATCTAATTTTTTGAATAGAGGAAATGAGTGGCTTTTCCTATACGATCGTGTTATAACCCTGATAACCCTTTTTTGCGCCACTATCAATGGTTTAATGTTGATAAAATATGCTCCACCCCAGCAGGCTATTCCGTATTGCAATCTTGAATTAACGAGAGCATAATATACCATTTTTATTACTGATTCAGGGCATATGTATCTGAGGAAGTAGAATTTTCTTACAATAGTAATCATTTCTGATTTTAATTTATTTATGTGAGACTTCCATTTACAATTTTGGTCAAAATATATACCTAAATATTTTATGTGACTAACCTGTTCGATCAAAATACATTTATCACAGGAAGTAACATTATCTTTTATACAATTTGCACATTGATAGTATAGTTTACTTTTGTTTGAGGTAGATTTACTCATGCTAAACATAATATATTTCGTTTTTTCACTTAACAACATATAATTAGCCGAAAACCACATATTGAGTGTTAATAGATCACTTTGTATGTGTTCATATAGATCATCAACACTATTAACAGAGTAACTTAGTGCAGTGTCATCTGCGAATGACGTTAATTGACCTTTAAACCTGCCAGCACATAAATTGTTTACATATATTAAAAACAGTATGGGTCCCAACACAGAACCCTGTGGGACACCACAGGTGAGTCGAATCTTTTCACTGTAGCAATTTTTGAGACGCACACATTGATCTCGATCACAAAGATAACTTTGAAACCAATCATATGCGGTTCCACGTATACCCGCTTCCCATAATCGATTCATTAGTATGTTATGATTAATGGAGTCAAAGGCTTTGGTAATGTCTACAAATAAGCCAGCAACTCTACAGTTCTTATTCAGTCCGTCGTTCAGCTCTGAACAGAATTTTAATAATGCATCCTCTGTACTCTTACCACTCATAAATCCAAATTGGTTTTTATTGAAAAAACTATGCTGATTTAGAAATTTAAGAAGTCTGACTTTAACAACTTTTTCTATTATTTTAGCAAATACAGATAATAGGGATATTGGTCTGTAATTATTTACGTTCATTTTATCACCTTTTTTAAAAATTGGTATCACTATTGCAGTTTTTAATTGTTTAGGAAATATTCCAGTATACATACTTAGATTAGCAATATGGGCAAGGACCTCCGAAATATTTGCATTTACTTCTTTTATAACTTGTGTGGAAATATTATCAACACCTTTAGATTTTTTAGACTTTAATTCCTTAATAATGCTGCTAATTTCTTTCGCATCAGTAGGAACAAAAAACAGTGAGTCAATTGAATTGGAGGTTGGGAATATTTCTTTGTATTTATTCGTATTACTTTCAAAATAATTGTTCTGGGTCAATTCTTGAATTACTTTACCATAATGTGAACTAAATTCGTTTACAATGTCCTGGCACTTAGTGACAACGATACCATTACTAGTTCTAATTTTTACACAATTCTCATTTCCTTGCTTTCCTCCCGTGAGTGAATCTAAAATGCGCCATTGAGCAGCGGTATTATTGACATTACTATCAAATAGGTCCCTGTAATACTTTTCTTTGCGCTTTTTAATATCATATTCTAATCTTTGCGTGTACGATACGTAGTACCTATTTAGCTTTTCATTTTCAGGGTGTTTCCTCATTTTTTTATACAGAAAATTTCGCCTAGAAATTCTCCCGCACAAAGCGTAAGTCATCCATGGCCTCTTCATTCCTCCCGATCTGTTACTGTCTGACACGTATTCAGCTTTTTCAATGCAGCATTTCAGTTTATTTATAAATATTTCATAGGCTTCATTGACATTTTGTTGTGAATAAACATCATTCCAGTCACATCTTAGCAAAGTATTATTTAGATGGTTAAAGTTTATCCGGCAATGGCTTCGATAAACTCGTTCGTATATATTAATGGGTACATTAATATTTAAAGAACATGATACAGCATGATGGTCTGTTAAACCCCAATCGTCCGCTCTTCCCTCATACTTATAGTTATCTCTACTTCTGCAAAAAATGTGATCTATACATGTACTACCCGTTTTGCTAATTCTAGTTGGTACTCGAATAAGCTGGTCCAGTCCATGACTAGCCATAAGGGTTTGATATTCAAAGGAAATATCGTTGGGTTGTAATAAACATAAATTAATATCACCAATTACAATTAAATTCCTCTCACTAGAGATGGTTAATACATTCTCCAATTCACTCAAAAAATGTTCAACAGGATTAAAATTAAGTCTATATACACCAATAATGCTTATCCAAGAAGAATCATTTATCCCTACTGATATTTTAACCATATCAGCAGTTTTTAATTCACCCAGATCAATAGAAGAACACTCATAAGTATCTGCTACATATGCAATAACTCCTCCAGCCCTATAGTTATTGTTACACACATCAAAACTCCGATAGCCAGTTATTTGATACATAGATACTTCAGTGTCATTGACCCAAATTTCTGTCAAAACAATTACAGCGGGTTTTATATCGAGATTAATTAGTTGAAATACAAATTTATCAAAATTAGCTCTTAGACTTCTTATATTTTGATGCAAGACAAGGAACCTGCCACCATTAAATCCATTATCATTAACAGTACTCTGCATTTTGTTAGTAAAGATAGGTTGAAGACATACATAACTCACTCACAGAATGCTTACAGTTTCTCCAGGTCATCAGAGGATTTCAGAGTGATTACTTGATCATTCTCCTTCTTCCTCATGAGTATTGTCCCATGCCTTAGCCATAAATATTTGTATCCCTTTTCTTTCTTCGCAAGACGCGCAGCAGCGAAGAGTCTCCTCCGACCTGGACTCAGGCTCTCGTTTATGTACACCGGAGTATCGGTCGCCAAGCCCAGGTGCCGTGTGGAGAAGGTCCTTTTCACTCGCCTCTTTTGAAGAATTTCTTCTTTTGTATACCTACGGACGAATTTGACTATGATACCTCTCGTTCCGCCTTCGTGTCCCTTCTTTCCCAATCGGTGGCATGTGTTCACCATATCGTCGGTTATTTTAACACCAAGGGCGTCCCCCACACTTTTCACGATTTCTAAGGTATTTTCATTTGGTTGCTGGGGAATGCCGTGTATTTCAAGGTCATTAACGCGAGAATATTGCTCTTGGTCGTCTAACCTCTTTTCTAATTCACTCACTCGAGATTTTAAGCCAACATTTTCTTGCCTAAGTAAGTCTATTGTCGCTAAATATTCAGCAATCTGCGTTGAGTTTTCTTGAAGCACTTTAGTATTTTCATCTAATCTATTGTGCACAAACTCAATAGCCTTGTTCAAGTCCAATTCCATGCGTTTCCTGTCCTCTTTAGCTTCTTCTAGAAGGTTTATAATATGAGAGATACTAGCAGTGTCCGTATCCGTCAGTGGAACTACTGACATGCTCTTACGTTTTTCCGCAGCACAGGTAGGACAACGCCAACTTTGCTTTTGAGCGCCAATATACTCGATATCCTCTTTGGACAAGTGAACACAAGTAGCGTGACACTGAGTTTGACATTCACTGCAGGTAATCCTTAGCTGGCGCTTAAGAACATTCACATTACATACACTGCAATTAGCCATTTTAAACTGCGGTTTCCACTTAATATTAGTAACTCGAGCTTCTAAATTGAGTAGGAAGTTATCCTCGTAATTGAATGCACTTATACTCTGGACGCAACTGAACACATCACTAAGGCACCTGCCTGTCTCGAGCGAAGCACCAGCCCACGTCTGTCTCGCGTGGAAGCTCAACCATGACTGCTCAAGCATGACCATGACTATTGAAAATAAAATTGTTGAGTGTGGAATATACTTTTAGTGTTCTTTTATCGACTTCCACCAAATCAAGCCAGAAAGATTTTATGCGTAGAGGACTACCATAAGAAAATAAATTCGGCAATATAAGTAGGATTTGGGTAAAGAGAGCTCTGAGCAAGTATTATGGGAGTGGCACGCGATTTGAGGAAATGGAGTGAACCAGTACTGGGATTGAAGTAGCGGTTAAATCTAAAGCATTGCTTCCCTAGCGAGAGACGCTAAGTAGTCAATTGGATTTGAAGTGAGTGGAGTTGAACTTTAGGGTTGGGTTCAGAAGAAAACGACCGATAAAAAAATTATTTTGATCGGAGGGTTTGATGGCTTAACACGAGATTAAATCCGTGAGGGATCTGCCGACGGCCAGAACACCAGATGCTGATGGCAATGGTCACGGCTTGAATTTACATTTTTCTGGCCTCATTTTCAGTAGGTTAACGTCCTCGCCCGATAAAACAACGATCGCGGGTTCATATCCCATTTGAGCGCTCACTAAGTAGTTAAGCTTGAATTCGGCAAACTTTTCCATTAGTTAATTTAAATAATAGGTAGGTAAAGCATTCTAATTTCAACAGTCACAATTGCGTTACTATACGTGTTCATGTGTGGCGAAAGTGGGTGTGTCTCCGCCGCTATGGGGGAAGGGAAGATGTGGCGGGAAGATGCGGCGGGCGGAATGCGAGGAATGTTCCGCCCCTCTTTCCCCACCGACGACCTCCCCGTCCCGTAGACGACGCGAGCAGACCGATAAGCAGGTGCGTTGCGCGTGGATCTGGGGAGTTTCCTGCCTGCCTCCGCCTGAGCGGAGCGATCGCTGGTGGAACGCGGCTTTCCACGCGCAAGGCGCATTGGACGAAATCAACCTCACACCACCTCCTCCGCTGACTTGGCCGCCGCGACGGGAGGGGTACATCCCCCTCCCCCACATCCCCCATCCACTTCTTCCCCTTACTCGGCTGCCGCGGGAGGGGTACCGCCCCTCCATCCCCCATCCACTTCTTCCCCTCACGCCACAGCCGCGGGAGGGGTTTCAATCCTCCAACCCCTCTTCGCTTCTTTCCCTCTCACCGTGACCAGCTTTCCGCCGCTTGCAGTGCCTTCGACGCGGCCGCGAACTTAGGCTCGTGCGACGCGAGACAAGGCTCCTGCGTGCGAGATCTGACGAACATCCTTCAGCGGAGAGAAAGACAGTGTTTGCTTTCAAAACAAAAAATATCACGCCTTTCACTGCTGGCCCTAATAAAGAATTTGTAATCATTCTACCGGCGTTGCCCGATACGCCTATACATATTTATGTACTAAAAGTCGGAGGTGGGAAATCCATCTCGCATGCAGCCCCATTATCTCATATACGTATTTGCAACTACTTAAAATCAAAAGATCTGGTTGAAACATTTTTGGTAGGCCATGGTGGTATTTCAATAAACAATAATTGGGTCGAGGCCAGGAGAATGGTCACCAAAACTGAAAAAAATATTCTCAACAATGTCCCCCCGGAGGTAGGCGATGATGATTTGGTAGAGATATTACGTCAAGCTGTCGTATCCCGCTCGTCTTCGAACGAGATATTAGCGACAATACGAACGTCTCTCGAATGGAAGGATCTGGTGCCGGAAATAAAAGGAGTCACTCTGAATAAAAAAGCAGTGACTTTATTCCCTTTTCTTATGAACAAATATGTCCCCAGCCTCCTGGCCGGTCCAGCTCAGCCAGTCGCCACGCCACAACTCAGCCCCAAGCCAAGCTAGGGATACCCTTTTAATCTTCCCCCACGGGAAGGTCCAAAAAAACCCTCTTTTCTACCCCTGGACCGACATCCGCCGATCACGAGCGGGTCCTTTCGTAGACTTGCACTTTGGACCAGCAAGCCTACGTGCCAACTCACGAGTAGCAATGGCTGCTGGATGGTACACCTCCCTCCTTAGAAAGAGAGAAACACGACAAGTTGTTTCTCTCGAACCCATAATGTGTAAAATAACTGCAAGTACACCATACACCACAAATTATACCCTTTTGAAAAAATGCGTAAAAGAACAATGACCAATAATATAAAGGTCCTTTAGAAGTTTGGATTACATCACAATTTTTAACAATGCAAAAACACTTTGGCAACTAATTGTCTTTCTAAACATTTCACTACCAATAGTTTGAATTGCTTAATTACCACTATTATTTATTAGGCATCAGATAGCAATCTGGTGTTTATCTCTTATTAAGTGAGGGCTCTCCTGACTCATAACCTTGCAGTTTTAATTCCTTTTGACTCAGGTTCATCATTTCGGCACTTTCACCACTAACACAGTCTTTAGCCCTATTTGAGGTTGTGATATGTTCCACTGACCCTCGAATGTTACTCACAATCTTGGGTTTGAAAATTATGCACAAGTCCTTGCAACTTTCACCTCTTCGTCCTCTTGCGTTTGGACAACATTTTTTCATGCAACATTTACATAAACAGCAATACACAGTTAAGCAAAATATGAATCCCAAACACAGATAGCTCAGTACTGACATATTAAAGTGATGTTTTACGTTACTTCTTTCACGACTCTCATTCTCAATTATTTTTTCAAGGTCCCTTACTTTAGTACTAGCATAGTCTAAATCATCCACATGTTGTACCAAATTAATAAGGGGCAAATGATCATGTATTTTATCCAAAGAATACCCGTGCTCTGGATTACAGCAATCAAATGTTAAGGAGAGTGGGGGAATGAAATCGTTCTTAGTGCGATTAATTGTAGCTATCATTTCTCCTTGGAGGACAGTCCCCGTCCCATAACCCTTGCAGTATTGAAGAAAAGTTAACCTTCCCGTTCCGTTCACCACCACGTCATACGGATCTTGTTGATTGCACAATATAGTCACACTCTCCGGCTTTGGAGCCGTGTACAACCACTCATTTGCGTCTACTTGTACCCATAAAGTTTGGTTTAACCCAAAAAGTCGACGCTCACAAAGAGAAGGAATCTCATTAATAAACTGCATCATTTTAGCTTCGCAATCTTCGTGAAGCTGTAATAATTGCAATGGATATAATTGCTTCCAAACTCTCCAATTTGTTGCAACTTTCTTGCACCTAGAGAATTCCTCCCTTGAAAACTTAACGTAATATCTATTCATTTTATCAATTAACAAATATTCCTTCTGGGGCTTGATATAAATAAACTTATTAGAAGTTCCATTTACCAAAGTGGGTAAGGGTAAAACACGATATACATTAAATCTCAATGAATTGCAAAGAGGTAAATACAGCACATACCCTAAAACTTCCTTAGACAAAAATACATCTAAAGTTAACAATTTTAACATAGCGTTACTGTAAGCCACACTTGGCGGGAAGGGAAGGGACAGTTCCTTGGGCAACTTCGTCTCTTCCTTCTTGAACACACTGAAGATCTCTCCTGGACTAACTATCTGTGGCTGTAACACTCCTTGTCGCGCGTTGATTATAGCGTCCAGTATAATCTCGTAATTACGGGTCACTTCCTCTATTACAAACGCAAGTTCTCTCACATGTTCCTGACCCGTTAGTGCCAGCTTTAAGTAGTTAGTCTCGTTTATTAATTCTCCAGTCGCTTCATTCACGTATCCCTTCAGTTCGTTCAAACCTTTCGATAATCTTTCTTCATTGGTATGCACGCCTGCAAGTGTGCTATTCACAGCGCCTATAGTCGCCTTTATTAGGGTCACATGTTGCTGCGCAATAGTCAGATATCTGACTCATCCTTCTCTAATTGACTAATTTTTGTCCGTATAATCTGATGCGTCTTTAATGCCCATGCCTATTTAATATCCATCTAACGTGCCAAATAATACCTTACTCACATCACTCAAAATTGAAGAATCCTCTCCCTTTTCTCGCATTGCTCGCAGCTAACTACGAAATCAACCCCTTTAGTCTATCTAAATTTAACACTTTTATCTTTTTCCAGCGTCGACATAGCCCTAGAGTTCGTCTATATTTCTCTAGGAGATAATCTGCTGTCATCCACTACGCATAAAAAACAGGAAGGGTATAGTGGTAATCTCCTCTTGCCCTGCGAAGAGTTAGAAGAACAACTTCAGACGATTAGAATGAACCTTAACCTCCTTTCCTTTCGCCTTTTTTATGATCACATTTACTCCGTCAACACCTACTACCGAGAAGGGTCCTACCCATTGAGAGGAAAGCTTCTTCGACCGCCCCCTCCTCACCGTCTCGTCGAACAGTAAGACTTTATCACCCTCCAAAAACAGTTGAGGATTGGAATTCTTATCATACTCCGTCTTGTTCTTCTCCTTCGCTTCCATCAATAATTTTCTGACCTTAGAATGACTTTCCTGCATTCTCGATTTCAACTCCTTCACGATCTTGGATCTGGATCTTCTCAAATCATCCTGAAACGTCAAGAGATACTTGTTTTCTTGCGACGTCACTGGAAATGGCCCCACTATATCCAAATTACACTTTTCGAAGACTGTCTCTGGCGTTTGAGTAATTAGCATTGGCATCTTGGTTTTTGGTTTCGTAAGTTTATTCTTTTGGCACTTATCGCACGAGCGTATGTATTTCTCCACATCGCTCTTCATCCCTGGCCACTTATGATACAATTTCACTCTTTCATAGGTTCGATTCATTCCTTGGTGGCCGCTCACGGGTGAATCATGTATTTCTCGCAGAATTTCTTCCTTCCTCTCCTTGCTGATCTGCTCACGAGTCTCGACCTCCGATGACTCGTTCTCTGAGGCTTCTATCGCCCATATGCGACTTAGTGCATCCGCATTTGAGTTCAGCTTCCCTTTCTTGTATATGATTTCATAATCATACTCCTCCATCTTAATTCGCCATCGCATTAACCTCGAACTTGGATCCTTCACATTAAAAATCCAAGTCAACGGCTTGTGATCAGTTATTATTGTAAACTTTCTGCCGTATAAGTATGGCCGAAAGTATTGTGTTCCCCAAACAATAGCTAGTAACTCCTTCTCAATGGTGGAGTAGTTTTTCTCTGCCTTGTTTAATGCTCTTGATGCATATGCAATCGGCAGGTCTTTTCCCGGCGTACCTTGTGATAAAATGGCTCCTAATGCCTTATTGCTGGCATCCGTAGTCAAGAGGAAAGGGCGAGAGAAATCCGGATACTGCAATATCGGTTCCGTCATCAAAATTTCCTTTAAATTCTGGAAAGCTTCTTCTTGCTCCCCTTCCCACTCGAACTCCGCGTTCTTTTTCAGCAACTCATGCAAAGGCCTCGCAATTTGACTGAAATTGTGGATGAATCGCCTGTAGTAACCGGCTAATCCCAGGAAACTCTGCAGCTGCTTAGTATTTTTCGGCCGTGGAAACTTATGAATCATTTCCACCTTTCCTGGATCGGGTTTCACGCCCTCTTCCGAAATTACATGCCCCAGATAATTAACTTCAGTTCTTAAAAACTCACATTTCTCAGGCTGCAATTTAAGTCCATATTCCCTCAATCTCCCAAAGACTTCTTTTAACCTGTCATTATGGGAGTGAAAATCATTGCCAAAGATCACAATATCGTCCAAATACACGAAGCATCGTAAGCCTTGCAAGCCACTTAGGACGGTGTTCATTAATCTTTGAAAAGTAGCTGGCGCTCCCTTTAATCCGAACGGCATCCTCTTAAACTGATAGTGACCTTGAAACGTACTGAAAGCCGTCTTGTGTTGATCATCTTTTGCCATAGGGATTTGGTGGTAGCCACTAGCAAGGTCCAATGTACTAAAATACCTGGCCTTTCCCAATTGATCCAATATTTCCGTAATGAGGGGCAACGGAAATGCATCTCCCACCGTCACATCATTTAATTTGCGGTAATCCACCACAATTCTCCATTTCTGCTTGCCGGAGGCATCCTCCTTCTTAGGAATTACCAGAATAGGTGAATTCCAGGCGCTCTTACTGGGTTCAATTATTCCATCTCGCAGCATGCCTTGTATTTGCCGGCTAACCTCCCTTTTGTGCACTTCCGGGATGCGATAAGGGCGTGTATTAATGGCATTATTTCCTTCACGCGATGGTGTGGGAATTTCATGGGCCACTGCCGTAGTAGCGGTTAGTTTATCGCCCGGCAAGAAAAATACATCACTATAATTCTGACATAAGTCCAAAAAATCTTCCAATTCCCTTCCACAAAGGTGGCTTAATCGCAATTCTCTCTTTAAAATTTCATTTCTCCTGGCGCCTCCCTCTTTTAGCTTTGATGAAGCGTCTTGGGAAGTTATTTCAATTTTTTGCAATACCCTTGGAGACAATTTACACTCGACGTCCTTATCGGTCGTGTTCATTACGCTGGCCGTACATTCTCCGTCCACCCCAATGGTCAAAACTTCAGCCAGATACACACCATCTTCTAACTTCTCCTTTGCTAATACTCCATCTCCTTGGGATGTAGTAGGTACTTTTACTATGCATTCACAGCGAGCGGGGATTCTAATCCTTCGCTCCACAACGGGATCACATTCCAATTTCTTTTTCTTATCCATCTCAAGTTGCAACCCTCTCATGAAAACCTTTCTTTGCTCAACGTATATTACAGCTCCTAATTCCCTCAGTAAATCTCTTCCAATAATTCCATCAAAACTCAGAGAGAAACGGGAGCCATCAATGAGTTGAAAATCTAAAATGGCCTCTTTATTTTGGTCTTCTAGCGTTAAAGTCACTCTTCCTTCTGTGGCAATGAGATCCTCTGTGATGCCTTTCACCCTCACTTTCTCAGCGGGATAATAATTAGTCCCTCTTTTCAATACTGACGATTTTATTAAACTTACGTCAGCACCTGTGTCCAGCAAAAGACACAACTTTCCGCTTTTACTTTCAGGACAGTGCAGCGTTATCGAATCTCCATCGCCGACTCCAGATATGCTGCCGACGTGTATCTGCTTAGGCTTTTTCGGGTTGAAACCTCTCTGGCCCTCTTTTATCTCTTCTTTATCTCCTGCGGAGGAGGGCCCTTGCGTGCTCTCTTTATAACGGCACTCTCTCGCCATATGCCCCTGTTTCCCGCACCGAAAGCATTTGATTCCCTCTAGTTTCCTTATCCCCTTTTCTTCGCAGGGCTTCTTATTTTTATAATAGCACTTGCTAGCTAGGTGGCCCCGCTTTCCGCAATTATCGCAGTGTAACTGACTTCGAGCATCAGATGATTTTCCTCTCTCAATGGCAGACAGTATAGCGCTTTCTTCCTCTAGAGCTACTTCTACAGCTGTTGGCAATAGCAGCGCCTCCCCTTTACTTCGCACTATGGTTTGGATCCGCTCATTCTCCAGCCCCTGAATGAAGCAGGCCTTGGCTAAGTGATTCACCAATGCTACGGCACCAGCCTCTTCGCTCTCATTCGACACTCGGCGAGCTGCATCACGCAATTCCGTTTGCATAGCATCAATGCGCGAGCCCCAAGACGCAATACTCTCCCCTTTGTGCTGCTTTGCATTAAACATGGCACAAGCATAAAAGTCAAGAGTCCGCCTAACTGCATAATTCTCTTCTAAAATCGCCTTAACTTGCGCCCATGTATGAGTAAGGTCTCGCGCCATTAACTTTGATCTCGCGTCACCGGTTATTCTCGCCTTTACAAATTTTAGAAGTCTATCATGCTGAGAGGGATTTACTAATTCAAACACTACATCCACATTTTCCACAAACTCCCGTAATTTACTTTTATTTCCATCAAAGGGTTGACTAACAATTTTCATCGCTTCTGCGATACTGCAATAATCGCCATTTTCAGAAGATTGCACCGCATTGGCCATCTCAACACTTTTATTTACTTCACTTTACACAATGAGGGAATTGGGGGGGGGGGGAATAAGAGGACCAAGTGTGGCTTACTCACAATTTTTTCTCTTCTGGTGAGTCCGGCTCTTTCTGAAGGTCCCCTCGGTGACACAGGCAACGCTCCCTCCTGGCTGATAGCGGGCGACTCCTGTTGATCCTTCCGTGTTCTCCAAAGACGACAGCTCTCAGGGAGTGATGGAGTCCTCGACTGCGACGCCAATTAAGACTGCCAATCAATCCGCGTACCCGAACACCTGACACCAGTTTTATTATGTCGTATCCCGCTCGTCTTCGAACGAGATATTAGCGACAATACGAACGTCTCTCGAATGGAAGGATCTGGTGCCGGAAATAAAAGGAGTCACTCTGAATAAAAAAGCAGTGACTTTATTCCCTTTTCTTATGAACAAATATGTCCCCAGCCTCCTGGCCGGTCCAGCTCAGCCAGTCGCCACGCCACAACTCAGCCCCAAGCCAAGCTAGGGATACCCTTTTAATCTTCCCCCACGGGAAGGTCCAAAAAAACCCTCTTTTCTACCCCTGGACCGACATCCGCCGATCACGAGCGGGTCCTTTCGTAGACTTGCACTTTGGACCAGCAAGCCTACGTGCCAACTCACGAGTAGCAATGGCTGCTGGATGGTACAAAGCGGTGAGAGTGGTTTCCCCTATTTATCATCTGACTCTGGGTATAAAAGATGCAGGAACATCAACTCATGGTAGAGGTTGGCTTACGTCGTTAAACGCGATGGTGTTATCCTTCCAGACTCATTCCAGGTCGAGATTGGAGATGACCCGTATCGCATATTCATCGAGTCTAATGATGAAAAATGTACCTTATGCAAGAGACGAGGCCACACCTCGACAGACTGCACTCGCTCCCTTTCCTCTTGGGAGATTTACTCCCTGAATCGACTCGACAAGATCGAGATCACGCTGGACCGCCACTACCTCCTCCTGCTCCACCACCACCCCCTCCCATCCTCTGCACTGATTTCGATGCCTCTGCCTAACCCTAATACTGAACATCAACCCCTTGCCTCTTCACAGCCCATCCAAGCTACAACGATGGATGATAAAATTCCACCGCTTAACCCATCGCAAAAAAATCTTGACCTCTTACGACCTTATCCCCGACTCCCTCAGTGAATCATTAGATGGTGACTCTGAGATTCAATCACCTACCTCTGACGCATTACACACCAACACTGACGACATCTATGATTATATTATAGCCGGGCCATCGACACTGGATAGGCAAGGCAAACGGAAGATCTTCGAGGATGAGCACCACCACGACACAATTCAGTCACCAGAAAGAAAGAGGGGGACAAAACTTAGCTCTTCCGATTTGGACGGGTTACGCCAAATCGAGGACTTTTATGCAAAAAACCCAGATTATAGCTCGATACTCTTCGCAGTGCTAAAAGCTTACTAATACGATGTTAAATGGACCCACATAAAAAGGCGAAAGAGCTTCTAATAGATAGCTTCTAAAAGATCTTCTAATAGATTCCCTTCACGAGTTACATGACAGCAAAGTTTTTAAAGTATGTACGGGCTCTGGGAATCAGGTAACAGACGCTGTTGAATACCCTCCACAAACGGAGAACAGACTCTTCTGACAAAGACTGATTTTAAATATTTTGTAAATAATTATTTTAAGTCCTTCCTCTTTCGTCAAAGTGTTGAGCATTTTCTACACGTGTTTTATTGCGAGATTGCCGTCTGACATTTTGAGAATAAGGCTGCATGGGCTTGTGATCTCTCAAACAATTATCACATTCATCAGCGAAGTGTTTTATATAATAAACTTTACTATTAATTGGGTTTTTAGCGTCATCTCAAGCATATCTTATTGACGAATTTGGATTTTTAAATCATTTATAGACTATTTTATTGGTTCACTTATAACAAATTAATTTATCTATTTATAGTTATGAGTGATGTACGGGTGATGACAATAAATGCTTGATCGGTACGTAGCGAGTTGAAATGGGCTCAGATGTCCTTGTTTCTCAGGCGATATGAGCCTGATATCGCTTTTACTCGGGAAACAAATACTGACTCACCTACTATGCGATCCCGACCAATGCATGATTTTTATTTTACCCCTCCATATGCTCCACTCCACATGCAGGGACCGCTATAGCAGTGAATAGGAGTGTTCGTGTCTTCTCTGTGTCACGTCAGATGATCACACCAGGCTATGCATTAGCACTTAGTTAGAGTTCAACTAATTACCCTGACCGACAAAATTTACTTTTTAACACCATATATGGCCTTCAAATACAGGATAATGCAGTTGAATTAATGCATGTAGTTAACCTGTACATTAAAAACACCATTTCAACTCAGGGAATTCGAAATACATGGGTAAATGTTGGTAGTGATTTCAATTGCACTCTTGTTCCCAGAGCTAATAGAAAAAATTGGAGTTGAAAGATACCCAAGGTATGCTGACGTTTTAAGACATCTTGTTAATCAACATCGTCTCGTTGATGTTTGTAGACGCTTTGGATCCAATGATCCAGGATACACCCACCTGAGCCACATGGGAATAGTCACTGCTTCGCGATTGGACCGCTTTTATATCTCCGAGGAGAAAATTGAGCGTGTCCGACTGGTTGAAACATTGCCTTCATTTTCTGATCATAAAGCCGTCATGATGTGGCTGGCAGTATCACACGCCACTCGTAAGTCACCTTACTGGCGTTTTGACAACACACTTCTTGAAAATGAAGAATATTGCAAACACGTAAAACTATTACTTTCGCCCTTGCCAACAGTGCGGTCTTGTAGTGGACCTATTTCCACTGATGTGATGCGACAATGATTTCTCTTATGAAGTACTTCTTCGATTTTGTCCTTCAGTATGAATGAATGCATCAGTATTTGGAAACTCATTGGAGGACGTTCAGACTAAAAATGTAGCATTACCAATGTCTGGATGTGAAGCAATAGGTATGTTCTGGGACCACTTCACTGCAGACGTGTAAATATCAACTCTCGAATGTAAGCTCACAGTGCCTAAATGAATTAGGGTGCTAAATTAATTAGTTCGGATGCGTCGACTGTAATAGCGGGTCTTTGTTTTCTGTTACTGCCAGCCATTTGTATCCACAGGACATGGTTCAAAACTAATCTGAAGTTAAAAACAAAAACGACTTAAGCTAAAGAGAATCCAATCCATAATTCGCGGGTTCAAATACTGGCGGTGGCAGAGATTTTTCGATTTCACTGTCAGTCCAAGCCATCTCCAAATAGACACCTAATCGTACAGTAAGTGAATGAATAAAAGTTATGTGGTATGGGCTTACTTCTAGAATACTTCCTTGGATCTTTATAACGATCAAACGAGTGCCATCTGCGTGATGACTGAGATGGCCCTCCTCAAATGATGCGAAATCCATTCTACCTATCTCATATTATATACATAGAACTGAGTTGTCCCTATATTATATAAAAACCTTATCTGACGTAGAAGTATTGCCTGAATTAAGTATATCTAAAAAAAGTCTTTCATATCTATTTTTTAGTATTCAATGGTTTCAAATTCAGAGATATGTTTATTGGCCGGGTAGTGAGAATTTCATAAGAATATTAACTTCTCAGGTACTGTATTAATGGCTGGAAATTAATTTAGAATTCTTTTGTACGTGTGTTTACAAAAAAGTAGCCTTCGTTTTGCAGGAATTGCCATTAAGACCTTGACCTGGAAGACGAAACAGATCACCCCGGTAATTGATTTTTGCCTCCGAGAATGATTGGATGTAGTATTTCATTTTTCACTGACCCTTTTTCCCATTCCCTGGAGTAGTCTTGATACATGATACTCTTACGCCTAATACTTTGGCCCAACAACATAGTAATTTAAACGACGTTTGGAGTGGATTCCTCTCAGAGATAGCGTTTTTATAGCGCCATCGAGTTTGAGTTTATCGCGGCGCGGCCTGGAAATTGATTCCTAAATTCTTTGCGTGTTCTCCTCTCGCGCGCCCCTCTGACATTATTCGTCGAGTCGTCAATTATCCTTTCAGGCGACAGCCAGATACATTCCGAGGCGGAGAATTCGCCCACGTTCATCCATTGATTCGGTCGCGAATTGGAGAGAAGGCAGTACCCACATCTTCTAATTCTTTGCTGTTTTTTTTCCTGGTGGCATCGGTCATTTAAATGACGGCGATCATTATTCACTCATTCCCTTGAAATAGACAATCGCGAATAGTCGATTGTCAGTCACTATCAATGTCATGTTTATGTCAATCACGACCGATGCTGGTCACGATATTTTGAAACTGTATTTCCTTCAGAGCGACATGGAAAACATTATATTAGAAACATTAATTAAAAAGAATTTATTACAGTCGTTTATTATATTAGAACGTCACGGTATTTCCAGGTCCTTCAGTAACGATGAATTAAGAGAGTAATTTTTCCGATCGGATAGGTATAGGAATTTGTTTTTCCCCCAAAACAAAAAGGAATTTAATAAATGAGATACGGGAATTAGTTAGGGAAATTTAAATTTTATTTTCGAACGGCTGTTGTTCTAGAAGCATATGCCATATGGAGGCGGCTATTGGGAAAATATGCATATGTGGATCCATATTTAAAAAAATTTTGGCACTAACAGTGAACCAATTATATAAATTCCTAGATGCCATTTGACAATAATGTATATTAATAAAAAAGATAAAGGCTCCATAATAGAACTCCATCATTAGTTCTTGGATGTCACTAATACAGAAATACACGATTAGCTGAGGCGTCGCCCTTGATAATTTCAACGGCCGTTTCCGATTACGAATGACTTCTATCGGTCACAAGCGACAGACCTGACTTCGATCGCGAATGATCGACCATCGACTTCAAATGCGAATCGTAACGGAATCGATCGCTAGGGAGCGTCGACCAACTTCGACTGCGATTGATAGACGATCGGCATCGTTCGCGCGCAGCAAAGAGATTGCGTCGTTCGCCGGAGTGATCCCGTTCATCTATTCATCATGCAAAAAGATCTGGACGCTCACGACCGACTCATCAGGAGTGGGCGATTATTTTTGTGGAGGCGAAGGTTTGAGAGGGACCGCTGACCTACTTCATTCGAAACAATGATTCACCCGCCGCCTTCCCTTGTTTTATTCCTTCCAATGATTCGCTCGGATCGCCGGAATCGCTACTTATTGGTTTCCTCGCTCCGGACGTGGCTGAAATGAAGGCGGCCCCCTCAACCTCATCCAAATGCATTTCTTATCGCTCACTCGGCGAAAATTAAACTTACAATTTGCTCCCAATACAACCCTGCGTCATTGCATTGATTATAACCGAGTTAGCGCTTCCTGCTAATTAACTCAGGACTGCATTCTTTAAATTTAAGTATTTTAGATTCCCAAAAGTATAAATAAGCCCAACAATTACTTTTTATGATATTTTTAAATAAATATTATCACATGGACCTACTAATTTCCTTTCATTTCATTTCATTCGGCAAAAGGAGACGGGGATGAGATGGTTCCACGGACTAGCGGTCACATCGCCAAGAGGAGAAGATCACTGATCAAAGAGAGTCCATCCATTCGGCGTCATAGCAAAATCTACATAGAAGTCAATCCCAGTAATGTACCCCGCTTTAAAAAAATCTTAGGCAATCGCCCCATATCTCCGGTTCACCCACGCCACGTATTTTCACTAAGGGCAATAGACATATCTTTTCGAAACAGTGGTCGTTTTTTTCGTAATTTGTTGACGCGTCACTCGTTTAAAACTTAAATTAAATCAAGAGAATTAGGGTCTCGGCCACCTGAACCTCGTTTTATGGCGATAGCTTGACAAACATTCTTCCGAATGACTTCCGCCATAGCATGGTGACTGACCCTCGATGATATTTAACGCTGCATGCCAAAATACGTAGCACTGCTGACTTATCCCGGCCCTAAACATTTCTTCAAACTAGGTCTTAATATGGTTGATTGAGTATCTAATGTAGATTTTTTCAAATTTGAAACCAGGGTCATGCAATGCACATTCACAGTCGAATGGACCGATTTTCTGGCATACCACAAACCAAAAACGTATGGCAGAGTTTTAAAAGTATTTAGAGGGTATTAACAGCAGTGAAGAAAAAAGTTTTCACTAGATGAACACAGGAGAAGAAGGCTTACGGCAAATATAAGAATCTACTTGAAGCAGACAATACAAGAATAGAAGTCAAGAATCCATTCTCCATATGCTGCATGATTATCTATGGGACATTCATCCGTGATGGAAACATATTTCGCTGCCGTCTCAGTCACAGCGGTACTGATCCATATCAGAAATATCACATTTACTTCGGATTTGAAGGAGCCACTTATGACGCCAGCGAACCATGCCGTCATCACAGATAAAAGCACACGAAAGAGAACCCGCAAAATTAAATTAACCACTTTAGGTAAAAGGGTCGTTCACTCAGACCCGCACCCGCAGTGTGATTGCAAGTTAGGACGAAAGAAAGTCCCCCCACTCAGCCATCCACTTGCAAGTTTAAAATGAGATCAAGATAATACTCCGCCCACTTTTCCCGAGTTGGTGACGTCTAAACAGTCCTGGTCCATTTGCTAGCTAAGGGAGATGTTTTCATGCAAGGATCGAGGGATCGTTAAAAAAAACTGTGAATACGAAATAAACACCGAATTGTTATATATGTTGCCATGTTATCGTACTTTTTTCTAATTTGGTTCAAAAAATAAAAAAAACAACTTTTTTAGTTTTAGAGTCAATCGGATAAAAGTGTCATAGATATTAGCATTTAAATTGGACGTGGTGACTCACGAAGTGCAAAGTCCACCCACTCCCTGCGGTGAACGAAAAAGCTCTTTTCACTCGAAATAACAGAATACTGGAAAAGACTGACGAGCAATTTGCGAGCCGGGGGCCAAGCGATTGCGTGAACACGGAGGGAGGGTGGGAGGGAGGTTTACAGAGGGGAGAGAGGGGGATAATCCGGTTGTATGGGGGAGGTTTGGCGCCAAAAAAGCACCCTTTCGTCCTGTGGGTTCCATATCACTTTCTCCAACAGTTACCGACGGCCACCCCTCTAAACGACTGTGCTCGTATTAAAGAAAGCAAGCGACGCGCAAATCGTGGGGAAATTTCAAAATCCAGTGGAAGCCTACGGTGAGATACCTATAGAAGGATTTCTCATTATAAAACTAAGTAAATACTCCGCTGGTACACATAAAAACAATCTATTCCTTTAAAACTATATCCAATGTTATTTGAAACATTGAATTTTCTTGCAGCAATATTTTTTAAATAAAATACCATTCACAAGGAAGCAAATATTTTTAGTACTTCGTGACGATATTGGCTTGCCGCCCTAATCAGTGCTAATGCAGCGCTACGGTTCCATAAAATCTATCGATAATACAGCGTATAGTCTGCTAGGTGAGCTATCTTTTTCGATTTTTAGTTGCATTGGTAAATAACATCTAGTGTTTCATGCTAATCTGTATTGAAAACCAGTATAAATGAACGCTTAAGTAATACTTTCACTTCTAACATATGTAGAAAGAGTGCCCACACAAATGCCTGAACTAGTTTGAATGGAGATATGCTCTCTGATCTCGGGTAGTACGAACGGGAAATATTGATATGCGAAAGGTTGAAAGGAGACAATAGGGTGGTTTCCTATTATTTTATATTGCCTAAATCGAAAGATTATTACTCCTGGAGTTTTCACGATCTTAGATTTTCGAATGACGATATCTATTTTTCGCAATTAAATGAAAAGTGAAAATTTTCAAGCGCGCGAAAACGAGACGGCTAAGTTTGAATGCTGGGAAGACCCCGTGTGACGTCATTCTGGTTCCCGCTGTCGCCGTATGAGGTGACCTTGGGGCGAGGGAATGTGCGCTGCTGCGATGCTGGCTGCTAGAATGTAGCGCTTGCCTTAAATAAGGATTATTAATACCCTATCAAACGAAAGGAAACTTTTCGACCTTAGGCAGTTTTAAGAGATGAGTATTAAGGGATGCGTCCCTAATGTCTGTGCCTCATGCATACTTTGGTAATCTCAGACGATGTAAAACTCCTAACTACTCGTATAGAAACTAGGTCTCTGTGAAGTCACGCGGAGTGGCATCGCATGGGCGCCAATCTGACCTTTTTCAAATGCGGTTGAAATTGACCATTGCCATTTGTCTACACTGGGATTTCTAAAACAAAATAATTTGTATACTATGAATATACTAATGTTGGGTAACGAATCGCAATCAATGCCTTTCGTTTTCTTTGATGAAGGAAACTACCCTGTTGTTAGACATTCAACCCGAAATGTTGGTTTGAATAGATGAGGATAGAGTCCATCCCTGGCTAAGTCACAGACGCGTGAGCGGTACATAATCAGGTTCCTTTCCCTTGGCTCTTTCTGCATTTTAATTTTCTAAAATATTCACTTGGAATAAAAACGTAAATTAATTACGAACCACCCGAATCACATACCGAGTGCATAGGGTGGATTCCCACCTCTTGGGTCCGGGGCCATACCTCCATACAAGGCAGTGATCTTTTTCACTGAAGTCCCGATATGTAATTGCGTGCTGCATGAAGACAGCTTTACATATTGGACTCCGTCTGTATGATGCGACGTTAAACTTTGATCCGTCTCCCACGATAAATTTCTTATTGCTGGTTACCTGAATGGGAAACTTGGTTAATGGGAAACCGGTCAAGCTAATCGTAAAATGGGTTTTGTTAAAAGAATATTAGGAAAGTGCGACGACAAAGTCAGAGAAATTAGCTACTTTTCCCTTGTTAGACCACATTTAGAGTTCGCTGCCAGTGTTTGGGGCCCTCATGAAACAGGCTTAATAACAGAATTATAACGCGTGCAAAGAAAAGCTGCCAGGTGTGTGAAAGGCCGTTACGATAGTCTTGTTAGTGTAACTGACCTCTTAGTTAAACTCAGATGGGAATCTCTGTTAGACCGTAGATTGAAAAGTAGACTAAACCTATTACGTAAGTTTGAGGGCAGTGTCTTTTCTGACGAAGTTAACCATATCTTACGGACGCCAGCATACTACGGACGATCAGATCATATAAATAAAATAAGAAAGATAGATTATAGAACAGATTGATTTAGGATGTCTTTTTTTCCACGATCAATCAGAGATAATAACGGCAGCGATAAAACTCATAAATAGATTAAATAACTTGTAGTGTAGCTCGCTAATCTAAGTAAAAATAAATGCATGATTCTTAATTTTAATATTATTTCTAACAGCTCATGGCAGTATAATTTGCTAGTATACGTGACGTTTTTTGTACTACATGGTGTGCATGTTGGAGTCCAATTGCATGCTGCATGCTAGAGATTGATCACCCCCTGCCAAACACCCTAGAGGTGGCTCGCGGGGTGTTCGCGCCATAGGAAGTCCTATGCTGTAATCACCACTCGCCTGATTGTTGTTTGTTGGGCGCCCGTGTGGGCAAGAGTCTAATTCTTTTAAGTATTGTTTTCGTGCTTGTTGGCCGTTGGATATAATGCCTATACCTATCCGTTAGGCAATATATCTCTTAATTAGTCCTTTTAGTGGGAAATAGAAGCATAGGAAAATTCAAAGATGATTGCAGGATTTCTTTTCAGGGACTCCACCGAGTCCGGTTATCAATGGCCGATGCCTCGATGCTCGACTCGCACGTTCGGTGGTGAACCCGATCAGAATTCTCATTATCAGTGGACCGGGAAAGTTTGCGATCATGTCTCTTACAAGATAATGCTCTCCGCGTCACTCTTAGAATCATTATTCTCTATAGGGTGGTTTCCTATTAGTTTTATTGCCTAAATCGAAAGATTATAATTCCTGGAGTAGGTATTTAACGCATTTGGATTTTTAAATGACGATATCTAATGTTCGCGATCAAACGAAAATTGAAAATTTTCATGCGCGCGACAACACGACGGCTAAGTAGGAATGATGGGAAAAGTCCGTGTGACGTATTTCTGGATCCCGATGCCGCCTGTGAGGTGACCTTGAGGAGAGGCTTCAGCGCTGATACGACGAAGGCTGCCAGCAGGTAGCAGAGTACCCAGCTAGCAGGTAGCGCTTGGCTTAAATAAGGATTATTAATACCCTATCAAACGAAGGAAACTTTCCAACCTTAGCCAGTTTTAATAGGTGATTATTAAGACATGTTTCCCTGAGCTCTGTGCCTCCTGCATGCATTGGTTTGCAATCTGCATCCCCAATCCAATCCAATCCAGAGTCCAATCTCGGACGCCGCCCCTCCCAAATATTTGAAAAAGTAAAAAAAATAAATATCCATTAATTTGTAGTTATGCATCTAATAAATCAAAGCGTTTTTTCAGTCCCATACGTCGAAAGTGTTGGAAAAACACGAAAAGAAATAGCGAGAGAAGTTCGTATTTGTAGCCGTGGGGCGCTGGCCAGAACGTCCCAATCCATCCCCATGCAGTTATATGGAAAATGGTAGTGGTGGGGGCCGCTGGTGCTATGACGCGTCTAACGTTGTGTCTTATGGAAGTCTTGGGACGTCGTCCGAAAATGCGCAGAGCGACGAGTGAGTTGACATCGCTGCGCAGGCCGGCGGGCGTATAATCTGGCGTCTACTTGGTGCTGCCACAGAAAAGGGACCTACGGAATCAGAATGGTCACTGTACTGGGTGTAGTTATACGATTTTAATTTTTAATTACTGGTAGGTATTGCTACAGCAAATAAATTATATTATTATGATTGCGTTTTTTGGTGTTTGAATTCCGGAACACATAAAATCCAACCAGTTAAAGGCCGTATTGACGAAGGAAAACTATTCTCGAGTATTTGACACAGTTATGTTATGATTACGAATTTCAAGAACCTTGGGGAAACTAATATTTTAATATTTAGGCCTGAACAATGTATTCATATCTTCCCGATGATTAGAAATGCGGTACCTATTTTTCAGATAAATTTATCAAAAGACCTGCAGTATTAGGAAAAATCAGTTAACATTCCCCACTAATTTATAATTTAAGAAATAGTTGCGTGCGTGATAGGGTGAAGGATTAAATATGATTTAAATCGTTAAGCGCGACTTTAAATAGAGTCATTCAATTAATGTCATGAAGTGCCGCGTACAATGCACCTTTTGTGCGTAGGCTCATCATTTTTCTACCCGTCCTTGTTGTATTAGTTCATGATCACCTAATTCCTCAGCGGCAGAGCGGTAGCTGTCTGACGGAAAATGCCCATTTGGGTCTGATTTAAGTGGCCTCGAAGAGTTCATATCAGTGCGGAAATCCTTACAGCTCCCATCTGTGGCTCAGTCAAGTTGTCTTCTTTTACGATCTAGAACTTATTTTCTATTATATCATGGCAATGATTTCGAAGACACGGTTATTCCAAATGCGACCCGTTGGCGTCTCGTGTGTTTACCACATATGAATCTTAGACTCAAGGAGATGGTCCGTGACGTCCTTTGTTTACTAGAATGCCTTTGCTGACCTTAAATTCGTCCCTCAGCTGAATCAGCATTAATGGGCCACGACTTCTATCTCCCTTGAGTCGTCCTTATAGTAACGGCAAGACTCTCGGAAAGAACGGAGTGAAATGAGTTCAGACATCATTTTCGAGGAGTTAACTGTGCGTAATTGCCGATTAAGAAGTTTCTTAGTGCTGTGTGTACATTCAAGAAGACAATTTTGATTTAATCAACAGTGCTCGTTTTTTTAAGGGAAATGTAGGGAAAAATTGTTCCAATTCTGTGTCCAGTCACCTTGTTCTTTTTGGTCGAATTTTTCGTAGGCCTATTTTGTGTCGTCCCATGTTTATTAATAGACTAGTGCCCTTGCCGCAACTACACATTGCACATGAACTCATGGAGGAAACCAGATTTAAACAGACAAATGTCATCATCGTTACACAAAATGCTGACAGTTTTCTATCCTCAATACTGACGATATCCAAATCTTTGAACAATCACGATTAATTTATTATGTTATTCCGCATAACTACCAGCTTTGCAAAAAAATATCGAACCGATGGATCAGGCGCGCAGCTAGGAATTAAGGCAAGGGGGGGGTTTCAGAAGCAACAAATACTGGGAGGCATGGAATACGAGAGTTGCGGGATCCTTCCCCCAGAAATATTTTTAGGATAAATGGTTCAAAATGGTGAGTTACGGCTTTCGGAGGAATTATTGTTTTTAATCCTTACTCTATTCCGCAAGTAATATTTATCCAATTAAGTCAAATCGATAAAATATAAAAATTTCTCTGAGTTCTGGGGGTGTTTTATTGCCCAAACCCCCCCCCCCCCCCTTCCCTCGCAGCGCCTTTGCGATGGATAGCAGAAGAAAATTCCTTTGCGGCTCGATGATGTACTAAAATATTCTTGTAGTAGAGAAGTGAGAGCGCTTGGTAACAAAATGAAGATGGTTAAATGTAAATGATAAAATGCAAAGCGTCTACTTTTGCTTGAAGCATATGAATTAGCATATCGTACAAGAATTTGCCCAATTAAAACATAAATGCTTTTAAAAATTGCTTTAATTGTTGCTGCAAATACAATGACTAATTGACCAGAAATACGATAATTTCTTTTCCCAAGAATACGCACTAATTTGGCTTGAAAAGTCGCACAGGGAGATGCAGGTTGCTCAGCGACGGTTTTGACATCAAATCGATGATAGGCTGATGTATTTCAAAATACGAGCATTCAGTTTCAATGCCATTCACATGTGATTTTAGCTATTTTAATATTTATTGGGAAGATATTTTAATTGGGTCACCCATCCACCGCAATTATGCCGATGTTTGCGCCAAATTGACACCGATTATTGAAATACAAGAATGTCAATCATCAACCAATGAATTGATGAAATGGGTGTAAATATAAATGGGAAGAATATAAATGTTAAGCTAGCTTTGACTCAATGAAGTTAATGGTTCCTTGCGATACTTTATGGAATGGGAACAAATTTTTACTTCTCATTCAGATTGAGTAGATTTGACTCCCCAGAAATTGATTTAATTTACCTGAGGAATTACAATATCACTGGTAAATTAGGTGTGAATATGAAATTAAATAATCCGTTGAGTGCTTTAAGTTTACCGGGACCAGCCACGGCGATGACTCTTTAACGAAATGCACAGACTGCGCGAAAATTCCACTAGAAAAAATCCCGGCCAAGGCGAATAATTTTTCTCCGTGGAATTTTCGCATAACCATCGAGCATTAAAAGTTTGGTGAATGCTTTGTTTCATTGACTTCTAATATTTGCACAGAATTTGTTCTTAGAGAATAGCAGTTCTTCATTCAAATTTGTCCCATAAGAAGAAAGAAGCATCACGTGACATTGATCAAAATTTGATCATTGATCACTTCCATACATGTTACTTGGAAATATAATACTGCCCTACATCGAGTCACCCTCTCTTCTACTCGTATTCATAGAGTGGCAACACATTTACTCATTAGGCATGTTTCCATGCCAACGTAAGTAAAATTACTGTAAACATTTAATTTACACCTCTGATGAGCAGCGAGCTGATGCCGACGCCGGGTTTCTCTCCACCCTTCCTTCCCCGCTCCAATGGCACATTCTCCCTGATGTAACTCGAGTATCAAATACTGTTTCTTGCAAACCACTACCGATTGCGCTTAAGTACAATTTAAATGAA
Source organism: Ischnura elegans (assembly GCF_921293095.1). Classification (NCBI taxonomy): domain Eukaryota; kingdom Metazoa; phylum Arthropoda; class Insecta; order Odonata; family Coenagrionidae; genus Ischnura; species Ischnura elegans. Next base: position 115,453,696 of record NC_060254.1, on the reverse strand, counting down.
AGGAAAATTATTGACAAGTTTCCTCAATATTATCACAAACCCATCCTCAAGAAACAATTTTTTTCATCCGAATCCTTAGGAAAAAGTAACAGCTATTGCCCCAGGCAAATGCCACTTTTAAAGTCGTTTTTCGTGAATTCCTCCTTGTATTGACAAGAGAGTTCAAAATAAAATCGAATAGTCGAATCCGTTAAGTGCGTATCAAGCGCAGAAACTTAACTTAAATGATAGGATCAGAGACTAAACTTTTCGTGGAAGAAAATACTGCTCTTTTAAATATTATGGTTGCTGATAAACAGAGGATAATAGAATAAATAAAGTAAATAAAATATCACTTGAATTATTATTAACTGAAATATATTCTTTCTTTTCCCGTCAATCTCACTACAATCCATGCGTCGGTTGCCGAAGCACATGCTAGATACTGTTCTAAGCTGTTGGTTACATCCAACCGACGTGAAATATCATTTGTAAGTATTCGTGATGTAGTGTCGGCCCCTTCGGCCATTCCCAACCCAAACGTGTTCACTCGGCCACAAAACTCCACACCCATCGCACTCAATCGCCTCCATTGGCCTCATCTCACAACCCCAGATATTCACATTCCACGCACCGCTTGCCACTCTCTACGCTGCGCCATTTCCTAGATCCGCACCATCCCTTGATTGACGAAGAAGGGAGGACTAGCATCTAGCCCACCCATCGCAATACCTTCTCCTCCACTATCCTAAAATCAAGTTTGTTTATGTTTGCATTGGAGGCTTCCCAATATCTACCACGTTTCCATGGAAGTGGTATCTATTCAACGGAATTCTATGAAAGTTTCATTGGTCTAAAGTATGCGGGGGAATCTTTGTGAAAATAGGCAACGAACCATTTCAAACAAGACAGTACTACAAAACTTTGGCTCGCCACTTGCGTTAGAGCCAAGCGTTCAAGAATAATGCAGCTTCGGTTCTTTTAACATTTGCCTCCATGAACTTTGATATCACAGCCATTTAAATTTGACAATTCCTCCAATAAAATGCTAGGTTAGAACTGTTTCTAAATTAAGACATAAATTCAGAATCTCCATTCGCCATGCTTTTTTCCCAGAAACCCTTTATCTCACGGCTAGCAAACAGGGGTAGTGGGCCATCAATTGCGATACCCTCTGCTCTATTGTCTGTGAATGAACGCTTATTCATGCTGAATAAAGAGGCATCTCGATATCACAGAGAGGTCCCTGGAAACGGCTCCTATGCAACATTAAAAATCTTCGTCGAAAAAGAAGCCCGTTCTTCAGAAAATAAGCCGCAGCATCTAGACAGTTAAGCTAGCAGTAACACGTTACTTCCTTGCGAAATAAACTTAAGCTGCAGTTCTATTTGATTCATTTTTTGAGTAGAAAAAATCGGATCTTGAATTTAATTATCATATACCTGTGTTTCACCTCTATGACTATAAATCTTCCAATATGGGCTATGATTTACAACTAAATTTACCTTTGAGATGATCAAAATTTTTGATCACGATATGATTACTGATTTTCTGATTTAAACCCTGATCGAGTGTTGGGATCGCCCCTCATATGATCAGATCTAATAAGAACCTCAATCAGGGGCCGTATTCTGTATTTCGTCGGTACCGCACCGGTCGGTTTTCCTTCCCAGCCCACCGACAGCACATCATTCCGTACCTACGACGGTTTCCATACCGACGACGGCAAATTCAGCGATTCAGTATGGTCGTCGGTATCAATCCAGTCGGTACGGTTCCCTCTCCTTCCCAAACAGGGAAAATCCGAATATATCCGAAGTTAAACGTGTCTCCACCAATGAAAGAAGGGTAAAAACAAGTGAAGACTCATTGGCACAGTTTGCTGTCGTCATTATCAATCTTTTTATTTGCGGAAATTACGACTTATTGCTAGATTAAGATAATCGATATTGGATAAGTTGTTAACAATGCTTATATAATGTGTGGTAGTAATGCTGTACCTACAGAATCGAAGGAATCAATATTACAACATCACAATAAAGTTTGTATGTGATGGAGATTGTCGTTGCTGGAATGAATTATTGAAACTATCCTTGAGATCGTAGTTTCTTTTTTAAAATATTGGTTCCGTATAAAGCTATTTATTCATGATTTTGTAATAAAGTTGTCATTAAGTAAGTTCCGTCCAAATGTTATCAACGGAAGGTTACGCCATTGGCAACGTAGCAGACGAAAATAACATACCATGGAACGTGAACGTAGGATTCAAATGTAAATGTCATATTAGAGGAACAAGTTAGGAAATTGTTATAAAAATATGGAGCTAGGTGTAGTTAAAAGAATTGTAATGGCGAGGAAGTAAATAAATTGTGATTGGGTGAAATACATACCTATGTATAAGTTGCGCATTCCAAGTGAGAGAAAATGATAATATTGCGGTAAACCTCATACTTATTAACAAATATGTTCTTTTATCGTCAAGGGAATCAATGGCTGACGATGAAATGAAATATAGTTGCCTGTTACAAATGAAAGAAACTGATACCGTTGTGGCAAACTTCATTCTTAAATAAAAAGATCTTATTTCTATGCCGAGAGGAAAGCGAAATTGATGATTGAGTGAAATAACAGGCGCCTATTCAGAGTAATATAAAGTGATAACCTTGCGGCAAAACTCATATTTAATCAAAAATATCTTTTTATGTCAAAGGAGCAAATAAATGATGATAGAGAGAAATAAAGCCAATTACAAGCGAGTAAAATTTCAATCAAGTGGTAACATAAATGAGAGAAAGTCATTATATGTTAACAAACCTCATGTTTATTAACCATTATCTTATATTTCTGTCAAGGTAATTAATATAGATGATGACACAGTGAATTATAGAGGCGTATTCGAAGGGGCAGAAAAATATAACATTGAAGAAAACCTCATTGTTGACTCGGTGATGAGGTAAAAACAAAATAAAACGTACAATGCGCACTGGGGAGTTCATGAAACCCACTAGTCGGTGGCCGTATCGACACCTTTCTGCTGTCGGTAGGGCTACCGACGATCTCCCGTCCTCTCGCCGGTGCCGCATCGATCGGGTTCGTACAGAATCGCACGACTTCTTACCGGGAGTCGGTGTGACGTCGCACCCGACGAATCGGTGCCGCACCGATCGGTTTGGAGTTACAGAATACGCAAGGTTCTTAGACGGTAAGGTTGCCTCATTCGTAACTGCGCATGCGCCAGCAGAAGTCCCGTTTCGTCACTGTAGACCCTGCATCCCAGCTGATCCTAGCCATTTCATTGTTTGCACGCTAGAAATTGAGAGAGAATAAGTTCCTGAGACCTTGCGCCGCCTTGGGTTTAACGCGAATCTGAATACATTTCCTGCAATTTCACTGGAAATCGTCTTTGTAATCCACTACTCGTAAGACGAACTTTTTGTTAGTGAAGACCGCCATTAATCGTCGGATATGCCAGGCTGCCGTTGTACTGTGGCAACGTGCTCCAACAGCTTGTCGAAAACGAAGAAAGCTAGACGGAATGTCTCATATCACAGGCGGATGCTTAAATTGAAAAATCTTTTTATTGTATATATTAACTAATCGAATAATTGACCGTGTCTCGCCCCCCACACATGTGAAGAAAGTAGTGAAAGTGAATCGGTCAGACAAACTAAGTGGATATGCTAAAGATTTCGTAATCAAGAACTTAGATGCCCCTATTGCATTGGAAAATCTGGAATTCTTCCCTTTTAAGGCAAATTGAACTTAATATTTTGCGCACTCATTCATGCAGGGACTATTTTGCAAATTCATTGTTTAACTCGTATGCTATGAGTAACATCGTGTACCAATGGTAAGATATCAGGTAAACTAATTTCTAGTACTAAGTCTATAAATTTGAGTCCTTTCGCATGCCTTAGAGAGCTGTTGAGAAATTTTCGAAATTGGCATATGTACTTATGGGAAAAGGTCCTAAGTTTTGTTGAGTGTAAGAAAATTTTTAAAATTTTGACCTTTTGACCTCACAATGTGGGTCCAAAGCAAAAATTTCAATTTGCCTTATGGGGTTTCAAAGTTTAAAAAATCGAGATAGAAAAAAGTCTGAATTTCATTGACCAAGATGACTATTCTTAGGTTTTCGGACACGAGAAACCCGAAAATAATACTTTAATTCACGAAAATTCAACTGTTGACCCAGTAAGGTCACCGTCAAGGTCATAAAGGTGGCAAAAAGAATAGTATACCAACAAAGGTGTCGATCCATGGGTTTTATAGAGAGCCCAAGTCATTGGTAAAGTCCAAAAACCCTTATTATTCACTAATTGACCTCCGAGGGTCACAATGGGGGTCAAAGGTCATAGAGTTAAACGTCGAGCCATCATGACAACCAACGTGTCAAACCATGGGTTTTGAAGGGTGCCAAAGTCGGTTAGGCAGTTCATAGATCCGTAGTGTTGATTTTTTGACCTCCGAAAGTCATAATGGGGTCAAAGGTCATAGAGAAAGTATGCAACGCGCTTACCATCCCTTCCTTCCGAAATTTTTCCATTTCCTCGCAGTCTTTTCCAACAGGCCCCCCGTGCTCTCTTACTTTAACGCCGCAGTTGATTATTTATTTCTGTAAATATTCTTTTTATTTGTCGCCCAAAGTGTAAGACAAAACTCCGTTTAAAAAGATATTGGCTATGTCGAAAACCTTAAGGTAAAAAATAAAAGCAAAGGATGAATCCAGCTTTTATTTTGATTTTATCAAGCGTTGTGATAAAAATTTGACGATTTAAGAGAAATATCATAAAACGACAACATTAATAGGATAGTAAACTGAAATGTGAACATGGAGTTTTCATTGTGCTAGTCAACCATCCAATTGCAGATATGGTTTCGATTTCCATTTCTTCTTTTGAAGCTCCTGCACCATTGCACTTTCTAGGTCTTCCAGTTTAGAATTTTTAAATTCGTTATAACGCACACCTGGAATTTTCCATTACACGCTGCGCGGACAATAGTGCGCGGACCCAGAGTCGGGAAAAAGGATGTCTAGGGAAATAAATAATCAACAACGGCTCGAAACTAAGAGGGCAGGGGAGGCTTGTCGGAAAAGACAGTGGATATGTGTACTACACCACTCACTTGGTCACCCTTCTAAACCTTTGGCTGGGGACATTAGTTTTCCTATTACTTCAAAACATACCTCTATGACCTTTGACCCCCATTATGACCCTCGGTGGTAAAAAAATCGACAATATGGATCTACGAACTGCAAAACTGACTTGGGCACACTTTAAAACCCATGGTTCCACACTTTTGCTGTCATATAAGCCCGAGGTTTAACTCTATGACCTTTGACCCCCATTGTGACACTCAACAGCAAAAGTCTATGAGCGGATCTATGAACTGCCTAACCGACTTTGGCACCATTCAAAACCTATGGTTTGACACGCTGGTTATCATGATTTCCCGACGTTTAACCCGATGAACTTTTACCCCCATTGTGACCCTCAGAGGTCAAAAAATCAACACTACGGATCTATGAACTGCCTAACCGACTTTGGCACCCTTCAAAACCCATGGTTTGACACGTTGGTTGTCATGATGGCTCGACGTTTAACTCTATGACCTTTGACCCCCATTGTGACCCTCGGAGGTCAATTAGTGAATAATAAGGGTTTTTGGACTTTACCAATGACTTGGGCTCTCTATAAAACCCATGGATCGACACCTTTGTTGGTATACTATTCTTTTTGCCACCTTTATGACCTTGACGGTGACCTTACTGGGTCAACAGTTGAATTTTCGTGAATTAAAGTATTATTTTCGGGTTTCTCGTGTCCGAAAACCTAAGAATAGTCATCTTGGTCAATGAAATTCAGACTTTTTTCTATCTCGATTTTTTAAACTTTGAAACCCCATAAGGCAAATTGAAATTTTTGCTTTGGACCCACATTGTGAGGTCAAAAGGTCAAAATTTTAAAATTTTTCTTACACTCAACAAAACTTAGGACCTTTTCCCATGAGTACATATGCCAATTTTCATGAACATTGCTCGATGCAAAGTTACTAAATTTACAGGTCAAAAATGACACACGACCCTTGGGTCAGTCTTTATTTTCAAAGCCCGGCGAAGAATGAAAACGAGCATAATTTCTATTTAAAAAGTTGTAGAACTGTAATTTTTTGAAGCAACTAATTTGGTTTTTGCGTATTTTACTCCCAGCCATATTAATCTAAGTTTAAATTATATTGCGGAAGTAGCAAGGAAAACAGTGTTTTGAGAGTTACAGGAAGGAAGTGTGGACACGGAATCAACTCGCACACCTTCTCATTTCATTACTTCATCAGGAAATTATGGCGTCTGAATACACGAATTTATCTTTTTTTAAACCTTATCATCATTATTTTCATAAATCGGCCTTCAATTTAAAATTCGGCTTATAGTGTTCGATAGAGGGTAAATTCAAGAACTCGCTGCGGTAAGCAGTTAGGGCCGCGGAAAGGCTAGAATTTGAAATGGCGCTGGAAGTTGGGTCTACAGTGACGTCAAGCCAATGGGAGCCCGAGTCGCGAATGAGGCAACCTTCACTCTAAGAACCTTGCAGAATACGGCCCCTGGCTCGGCATTATCGGCATCTAGATAACGAAATTACCTGATTAGGATTTTCATCAGATAATTTCTTTATCTAAATTTTAAATTAGAGATGGTCAAACATTTTAGTAAGGTTGAGGTTAAGGTCACTATGGTTGTCATGAAAATCACATTAATTATCATACCAAGTCAGCTATTCTTACATCGATTCAACACAGCTCTTCATGCATAAAAAGTAGCACTGTGTACACCAAAGTAAGTTCCACACATTGGTACGGAATTTGAAGTAAATTGATGCATTTTTACACGATTTTCCGCTCTCAAAGCTAAAACTTCACATTTCAAATAAAATATTCTGCGCATCTCTTTTAAGTTCATTTTCAACGCTGGTGGTGGTTACATTTTTAAAACAGAATTCTCGTAATTTCTGAAGAAAGCGGATGTTATACTACCAACACCCTTATCATTAGAAAGGGATTAAATGTAGGTCAAGGAGAGAGAGACAGTAAACGAGTAAACTGGCGACTAATTGGGCGAAAAACAAAAGGAGCGGGAGGGGTTGGTGGAATGGAGAGTTGGGCAGAGCGAGCAGCTTGTTGTATAGGGGCACTGGGAGGCAGAGGGATGGGGGAGGATGGTGAAATGCCAACGGGTGGAAACGAGACGTCGCGCGTCTACCGGCTATTTTGTTGGTATGTGTGGTGTAAATATCTACAGGAAGCTCAGAGACCCTTTTTTATCATCGTGCATAAACAGAAAAATGAAGTCGACGAAATACAGGGCCGTCCTGCCGGATCGTATCGAGTTCAACAACCATGTCCTAAAGGTCGATGATATTTAATAATGACAAATTGTTTAATAAATGTGTGCATTTTTTGTCATTTCGTAAAGGGGCACCATTAGCTTTATTATGCTGAAATTCGAGAAAATATGGCTACCTTTGGCGTTCTGACCAGGTTGGCTGGTCGCCGAAGGCCCTGAGCTTAGGAGGCCCCCATCAACGCTCGCGCAGGTACATTGTTGAGCTGGGGCGCTAGTGTCGCGTCTCGTCTCTCTCTCTCTCTCGTCACGTGCTTAGGCCGCATACGGCGTCGAGTTGGTGTCCATCTCTCTCGTTAGTTAGGAACACGGTCGCGGCCGCAAGTGACCAATATATCAATATATTTTAGTCCGTAATCAGCTTATATAATTTTTAACAACTACGATTGATGTGGCAATCCAAGTCTTCCTCCTTCGCTCACCCCATAGCCTCCAGTTCCCTAGCCAAACCCCGGTATCCCCGTAACTGTGTTTCTGGGAAGTTGAAACCCCATGAAGTTCACCGAGAAAAATATCAGTTTACACTATTTAGGTACTGATACGAATCTCACTTGTCTGGTTCGTTCGCAAAATACGCCATTGAGCTCAGTGCCACGGACGGAAAGTACGAAAGAGAGGGAAAGATGCAACTGCTCTGTCTTTTCCCTCACACGCATCGAAAACTCCGGCATAGATCAATGATTGCTATAGTGATAGTGTAACGTTAGGACTTACTAACGAGTTATATGTCTTGTAGCGTACCCAAGTAACACTGTAGTTTTAATCCTACATTGATTGCTGGTTTGATTAGTAGGGGAGTTTAATATTTTTTTAAGTGTTAAGGAGAAACGTGTGCCCAAAAGCGGTAGATAAGGAGTGAGAAGAAGAAAAACTCTTATGAGCTAATAATATCTAAAAAAAAGTCGGGTCTTGGCCGAACAAGAAAAGCGGCTCCTTTACCAATACGCAGCGGAATAATCACTAATCACTACACATTAGTAATTTAGGTACATGGTTTGATACGGTGGAATATTCAATTTTTCATTTTAAATGTGTTTAAAAAAAACACTGTCTTTTAACGCGCCTTTAGTTGACTTGCCCCGCTCTTCTCTTCTTAACCAAGACTATTTTTTGTTTGTTTTATACACAAAGTTCAATTTTTTGTGCGCTCATTTTCAATATAATGCGCCAAACGCTCGCTAAGAAAAGAAACGATTAACTCCTGCAAGAGCTGAAAAAGAATTGCTACGCCTGACACCAGCGGCGGATCTTGGTTTGAAGACTGCGCTACAGTTAATTGGAAACAACCAAAAGTCTTTATTTGGCCATAAAAAATGCTCTCATAATATTTTACACCTTTACTTTAAATAAAAGGACACACATTACTTTAACCAATGTTTTTCTTATGAAATCCTATAATTTCATAAATTCCTTTATTTTCAACGCACTCAATGTAACAGGATTACATAAATATGAATAAATTAAAGGTGTCAGAAGATATGTACGAGAATCTGATAAATTTTGGAAATGTTATTTGAAAAGATTATTCTATAGGTTTTTTTAAAATTTCAATGCAGTTGAAGGAACATATTCACCAAATAGATAATTGAACTATAACACGCAATTCAATTTTATAAGCAGTGAAGTTCTCACTTTTCACAATATTTTTTCGTACGAAATTGTAATTTTTTTAAATTTTATCTGTATAGTTTTTAAGAGCCAGAAGAGCATCAACATCCAATTACCTAAGGGAATACCGATTTTCAAGGGAAACAGATAAGATTACACCCATAAGATCCTCCAATGAGGTGCATCAACGTTCGCGAAAGAGGGCGCTACAAGCTTTAATGTGGGCTCATTTGGAATTTTCGAGCCGAAAACCATAATGCATGGTTGAAAATTTTCGTGCAATTAAAAATCCATAGACCTAGTTCGGAAAAATATATTTTAAAAAAATATTGCTAACCATCTCCTTTAAAAATTCTTCTGGGGAGAATTAATTGTTTCGCGTAAAATTCTAATTTCTCTGTTGACCAAGCCACTGCTATTATGAAAAGTTGGATACACAGCTTAATGGAGCCTTAAGTTCACGTAAATCATTTACGTGAATCCGGTTGTTTCAGCAGCAGAACATCATGAATAGAAGGTACTTGGCGATAGAAACCTAACTCTCCCGGAATGAGTAAATTCGTGGAATAATTGAAACACTCTTCTCGTGAGGAACTCTGAAGTAGGTACCTTCAGGCTTCCTAGCTGCTGATGAATTGCAACTTTCACGTCTTTTACTAGTGGAAACAAGTTCAGTTTACGTGTTCCAAAAGATCTCCTACTCCTAAGCATTACAGCGCTACAGCATCACAGCGTTTAATACGATTACCTCTCGCCGGGGAAACCAATTCACGAGACTATGATGAATTAGAAGCTGCGTAATACTGCCCTGGGTGGGGTTCCCCCGTCATTCGACACTACTAGCAAAACTTAACATATGTTATTCTGCAAGAGTGATATAGTTCCTTAGCCCAGTATGTTTTTAGAAACACTATCAGCAAAAGGGAGTTAACTACGGTTCATCGCTCAATAAAATTCGCAAGAAAATGTTGTTAAAATCAAAGTCATGTTCCATATGTTGTGCTGTCATTAGCGGCTGTCAAGAAAATGCATTATATTCTGATTTAAAACATAAGCGGATTTTTCAACTAAGAACAAGATATTCAGAAAAAAAGAATCGGATAGGATAAAAATTGGATGACATGTAATAAAAGGCATTAATTCGGCCATCCTTTTAAAAAATCTAGATTTCTATTTAAATTTAAAGGCCCTTTCAAAAGATCAAAAAATATAACGGCTTTGCAGAAGCTAATCACATGGTCCAATACAGGGGTTCTTCAAAGCTCAAAGTGTCCTCTTTTTCATTTTTCATAAAAAAAGAGCGTTATCACTGATAATTTAAGATAAAATGGCTAAAAGTCCGCAGCTGAGAATAACGTCACGATATGAAAACGTTGCTACAATATACGTGCACTTGTCCATTTTTTTAAAGAAGATATTTAGGAGTGTTTTCATAACTAATATTTCAAGATAATTTTAGTCATGACTTCGGACGGTCATGCGTCTACTTGCATTTGGATTTCCTATATCGTTAGTTTCACATTAGATTAACATGCCTTTCAAATAGGGAAGACAAAATCTCGCAGACTGAGGGAGGCGGCACAAAATTTGTCAAATAATCATTTCTTCCATTGTACGCAGCATGTGGTTCGCTCACTTTCTCTCCCTCTAACCCCCCCTCCCCAGATTTCAAACCCCCACAACTCCACAACAGCTTTCAGAGAAGGCCTCCCTTTTGCTTTCTCTCTCTCTCTCAGCGCTATTCATACCTTGAAGGCCCCTTATCATGCCCTTTTCATTTTCCTACACTTCATTCTGAGGGCGCCACACACTTTTACCGAAATCCATTTTCGCGCTGCAATATGACGCCGCTCAACAATTAAAATAACATTGACACTTGTTTTGGCTCAGTGCACTCATGTCCCATCAACCAGATTTTAATCCAAGAACTCGTGCGTAATTCTTGGAAAGCGTATACTGCTCTTTTCTCGGAATATGAGGAATTTATTATAATATTCCACCGTCGAAGTTTTCCTCATTGAGGGGTTAGGTTTAAAGGAAATTTTATATTTTACAACTAAATTCGACTGTGGCCTTCAATAATCAAGATACTTAATCATAACCTGGGAGAAAAACTAAATTAGTTCCAATTGAAAGCAACAATTTGATGGGTATAATGCAATTTATTCAGAATGATAAATTGTGATATTAATTATTACTTCATTACCCTTACGCTTGCATATTTTTAAGTATTGACTGCAATGTTTACCGTAAATTTAGTCGTTTTAGATTTAATTTATACTTAGCTTTGGAAAAAAATTGAAAAAGCACTTTCATTCGTTGAGTGGATTAGAAGCACTAGAAATATGGCTCACGTCTTGAACCGGGGGTCACAGCGACCGCCTAACTTTTTTAAGCAGTAGAAGGTAAATACATTTTTTTGGGAAGTTAAGAGGAATTAAAGGGGGATGAGAATAGGGTAAAATGAAACTAATTTAAGGTTTCCGGGTGGGCTTAAACGATTAACTACCTGAGCGCCGCCAACTTTTAATTGAAAAAGATATCGCTCTCGTTTCATGAGGATTAATCACAAGAAGACCAAGGTTATGCGGTTCTGTAGAGCCTCAAGAGCGAGGAATTTTAGACTTAAGATAAAAGTGGGTGGTGAAAAACTTGAGCAGGTTGAGCAGTTCAACTATTTAGGCAGCACATTAGAGGAAAACGCATTCAGTAGTAAGGATATTAGGAAGAGATTTGCACTAGCAAAGGATGTATTCATGTACAGAAAGGAGCTTCTGGGAGGTTCGCTATGTAAGAATGTAAAGAAAAGGCTAGTCAAGAGTCTGATATGGAGTGTAGCGCTTTACGGTGCAGAAACGTGGACACTTAGGAAGGAGGACGAGAGAAGACTCGAGGCATTCAAGATGTGAGTGTGGCGAGGAATGGAGAAGGAGAAGTGGACGGTGAGGAGGAGGAACGACGAAGTTCTGGACATGGTGGGTGAGCATAGGCAGCTTTTAGATGAGATACGAAGAAGGCACAAGGTATGGATGGAACGAGTACTTAGCGGGGATGGGATGTTGAAAATGGTGTTAGAGGGAGGAATGTTAGGTAAACGAGGGAGGGGAAGGAAAAGAATAGGATTTTTAGATAGAATGGAATGTAGTAGGTCTTATTGTGCACTGAAGAGGGAAGTATAAGATGTAAGGGAATTATTCGTAAGCACTCCATGGAATCCCACCTTAATCGGTAGAATACTTGGAAAAAATTCGGATTAACCTTCCTCCTATTAACACCTTTACCCTTACCTAATTCTCTTCTTACATAGCTCTCTTCCTAATATCCTCTCATCCTTCCCTGAACCACACCCCTCCGCCACCCTCCCCTCTCGTGCAACACAAACAGCCACCCTCCTCCCAATGTCCCGCAGAATGCTCATCTCAAGCCCAGACCACTCATCCCCCATTCCACCCTTATGCTGCTCCTACCCACCCTAAGACCCCCCCCCCCTCACCCCGCCTCCGCCCCGCAATATAATCTTTCTCAATTAGGCGCTTTATCGCTCCATCCCATTTCCGACCCGCACCGCCACTCCCCTCCCCTTGCACGAGTCACCCGAACCAAAAACGCTTCCTCCGTTCCCACACCTTCCTCCGCTTCAATTCAAATGTCATCGCCATTGGAAGCGGGAGTACCTAATTGAAAAAAAAACAATCACGCATTACTGAACGAATATGCGTGGTATTTCCCTACCGATATTCTCATCTTACTCACAAAAAATATAAAAAAATAAAATCAAAATTCTACATCTATATAATAAAACGCCTCAGAAGGCATTGAACGCCAGGTGTTCGGAAATACACAGGTAGGGAACAATGAAAATGGAAATGCTCTGGCGAAATTCCGCTTCGCATTTATTTTAGTTATTTATTGTTTGGGGGAAAAAAGAATTCCCGTAACTATCCGTCAGGCAAAATATCCGCTTGCTCTTAATTAGTCGTCTCTATTGAACGTGGAAATATTGTGATGTTCTTAAACATGATATTCTCTTTTTCGCTGTGAAAGATCTATTGAGATCTAAAGATCTCTCTATTTTCAATTACTCTAGCCTAGCGTGCAGCCTCCGAGAGACTAGCGGCCACCAACCAATTCGTTTGTCATCAAGGTATAAGATTTCTGCACACCTGAAGCAATTATATGGTGAATAGCGCTGCTTTACTTTGAGTTGTATTGAGTTCCCGGATTAGGCCTTCCTGCACCAGCTCCCTTATGCTCATCTGCAGCATTCGGAAAAACAAAAGCTATGCAAACAATGAAACATCATGGACCACAAGGGCAAGTTTTAAATAATAAGATAATACTAAAACCCACTTCTATCCAATTATTATGTCAACTTCAATGGCGATAGAATGAATGGTGTCGAAACGAATGATTTACAAATTAGAAGTAAGTGTATAAGTTCGCTTCTATGGAGATATAAGATAAAACTAGCCTACCTGTGGAAAGCGAACTCATATAAATGGTAGTTTGGAATTCAAAACAAAAACGAAACGACTTTGCAATTCTACCATACCCGAAATTTGCATCTGAACGCCAGAACATTCTTTAAATTCAGGAAACTATTTCCTTCATTGATTTTTTCAACTCCTTTCTTATAAGGAGGTAATCCTCCATTCTTTACTTTACTTATGAAATTATTTGCCAAAGCCTTTCCTTTCCATTCATTTCTATGGGCCATTAGTTACAAACCGAACCTTACTGTTTTTACCGCATAAATTTCTCCCTCTTTAATAACTACCGAATATACCTATAGCGGCTAAAAGATCCCTTTAATATTCTTCCCTGTATCTCTTTCATTCTTACTTTCCGTTGATAGTTTAGCCAGTGGACCACAACTGTCACACTCTCAGATGTTGTTCCTCCATTTCCCCTTGGCTTTCAATATCACTCAACCACTCTTTAGGCTTCTTTAGCCGTTATCACTTTTTACAAAGAAAACATATCTTCAAACAAGCCACTATGTGGATCCATGGTAATGGTATACTATGTGGATCCATGGTATACCTTCTTTGAAAATATTATTGAAAAGAATCCAAGAAAATGTTTTCTTGATAACTGGAAACTGGCTGAAATAGTAGAAAATTGTGTCTGGAATAAAGGAATGGTGGAAAAGTATTGGATTCGTCAGAACTAAGAGGCTTCCATCATTAATGAAACAGGTATTTTATTATTTTTATCACAACCTGTAATTATTAACAACCGTTAATTAAATCTGGTAATTTATTTCACAAAATATATTTTTTTAACTTTTAAAAATTTGTAAATAAAAGAGTAAGTCGCTTCAAATTCCGTTCCGGAAAAGAACTGTGGCTGCGTAATGGATTCAAAAGATAGACTCAACAACATGAAAGCGATAAAGATGAATTACCAAAGTTATTGTGCTATAATTTAATATTTTTTTAAGTTTTATGGTTTAAGTTTAGATAAGTTAAAAAAAATAAATTTAATAAGTATATTTAAAGTATTGTTTCCACAGTACATAGCTCAAACCTATCCTTTCTTAACACTATATACACTACTCGTAGAACTTAGACTACAAAAACAGAAGCAAATAATGCCAATTAAAGCATGTACTTATTTCATAATTTAGAGAGCCTCTGCCAACATTAATTCATAAAATATATTACAGTTTTAAATCCTATGTCAATAGTGTATGTAAAATACATCAATTACATTCTGTAAAAAGTGCAGAAAACTATGCAAGTTATTGGTTATCGGCAGCTATCACATAAGAGAAAAAAAAATTTCAAGTCTCATGTAAACATCTCTGAATGCAAACGTAGTATTATAACATGAAACTTATAATCAGATTGCAATGTGCAACGTCGAATAGAGATTAGGTTGTTTTTATGCACCAAATATTAAACCAGAATTTCAGACGGTTCCTCCCTGGTTAAAAAGAAGGACCCCTATCATGCGGGCGGAATCTAAGCGCACTTCTCCAATGGAACTGATTCCAATATTACTATTATTATGGTACAGGTATTCTACCGATTACGGTAGGTTTCCATGGAGTACTGAAGAAGTGATCTGGGAGCCTCCCTTTCCTTCCAGAACTGACTTCTTTAATTCACTGTAAGGCCTACTCTCTTTCAATCTATCTAAAAATCCTTTTCTTTTCCTTCCCCTCCCTCGTTTCCCTAGCATTCTACCCTGTAACACCTTTTTCAACATCCCCTCCCCGATAAGCACTAACTCCATCCATACTTTCTGTCTCCTGCGTATCTCATCTAAAAGCTGCCTCTCCTCGCCAACCATATACAGCACTTCGTCGTTCCTTTTCCTCTCCGTCCATTTCACCCTCTCCATTCTTCTCCATACCCACATCTCGAATGCCTCCAATCTTCTCTCGTCTTCTTTCCTCAGTGTCCACGTCTCCGCAACGTAGAGAGCTACACTCCAAATCAAACTCTTCTCTAACCTTTTCTTCAAACTCTTACATAACGATCCTCTTAGAAGCTCCTTCTTGTTCATGAACGCCTCCTTCGCTAATGCAATTCTCTTCCTGATTTCCTTACTACTGTATCCGTTTCCCTCTAACGTACTGCCTAAATAGTTGAATTGCTCAACCTGCTCAAGTTTTTCACCACCCACCTTTATCTTAAGTCTCACATTCCTCGCTCGTGATGCTTTACAAAACCGCATAACCTAAAATACCGCCGGATAAAATCAAAGCATCCCTTGGAGCCATAAATTAGACACGCTTGCATAAAATGTATTGCCAAATATCACCTCAACGGGTGTGCGATAAGTAAATAAGCGGGAAACATCTTCGCAAAAACGCGCATTATTCATATCAACTTGACTTAATTATTCCACCGAATTTCCACGAAACTCTGAGCTCATTATTCATTTTCAATATGTTTGCACTTCATTAATCTCTTTTTTTTTTAGGTACCGCATTCCCAAATGAGATCTTGAATTTAGCTATTACTCATCCATGAACCCTCCGAATTTACAGGGAACTCCAGGGTAAACAGGGACAGTTCCTAGCCAGTCAGGCAACTTGAATATTCGTTCGTCGAAACTTGAAAAACATTCTGCTATAAATGAATATAGTTAAGTCTATTTTCATTCTTTTATATTGATCATCAGAATGTGAAATGTGTAAAGCATAAATCGATGTAATTGTTTGAATAAATATACAGTAGAAATACGCTGATAACAAAGGTGCAGTAAAAATGAAATTCTAATGTTCTAGAAAAAAGTTCTAACGACCATTATAGCCAGCCAATTAACCTAAAATCACACTAGAAATCATGAAATATCGTAAATCAAAAACATCGTAAATCTCGAGCTAACATCTTCATAAATAATATCCCCTAGTGAATTTTAAGGGTCACAAAATGTGAAGTAATTCCTTCCCGGCGAGTTATTTTGTGTTTAGTATTCTAAACCTAAACCAGGGCCGTTCTAGCGCGTATGCCAACTGTGCGTATGTTCTTTATACCCAATGTACTCGATAGACACAGCGTAGATACGATGCAATAGCCAATTAGATTACGGAGACGCCAAATTTTGAAATTGACAGATCCATTAGGCCTAACGATCCCTGGCGTCTACCAGGTTTCCTGCGAATGTGGCCAAATCTACGCAGGAGAGAACGTTACCAACCGGCTCCAAGGACTATGGAAGGCATTTTAGGCTAGGGCAGCCCAATAAGACTGCTCTGACTGCATACCATCAATAGGGACTAAAAGATAAGTCGGAATCAATCTGCCCATCCAACAACTTCTGTTACAAGCTTTTTTTGGAAGACATTGAGATCATACACAATAGTTCACATTGAGACACGGGGAATACACTTAGCACTGCGTGGAATTCCACTTTATAGAAAATAAAAAATGGTATAACTCCTGCTTTTGATCCGAAATACCCAGATATTTCCGGCCGATCAGGTTTAACCTTCTTTGTAGCACATGTGTATTGTTACGTACCAACGCCTTATGCTCAATCACATTTGTCAATTCGCCCTGATAACGATGGATGACTCGTTCGATGAAACATTGGAGATACGCAGCTGATTAAACGGGTGGAAATCCCGAGAAGTCTCCAAACATTTTCAATCACATACTTCATCTGAAGTGTAATCCTCTTTTACACGCTCGACTGAGGATCACTTTGACTGAATAGATACACTCACACGCTAGTATGCAAATATGCACATTTGTGCACGAGTTATTATTTGTCTTTTTCTCTCATTTATTGGTGGCTCGTAGAGTATAATGCTTATTTATGTCGCAGTTTAATGCTATGATTAAATAAAATGTAAATAAAAATCAATTAATTTTCTTTCCCTCAAAGGAATACTATTTGACACGAATTAGCTACGACAGACAGAATGACGTCCTTTAAGGAAAAGCTTTTTCGTAACCCCCGATTAAAATCCTCGAAGTTCGAGTTAATCCAGGGGAAAGGAGCTGGACCCTCTCAATCCTTGGTGTGTGAAACATTAAGGGAAACATACTTGATGTGTGGGTCCAGCTCCTGTGTTCAAACACCGGCGGCTAACAACTCTGGGGTGAGCTCTACCCTAACATATACAAATTTACTTTCGGGCTGAATCACTGACAATGAGTGAATTATATAGAGGATTTTCAGATAGAATCTGCAATACTTCATGAGGCGGTAGGGGAGACAATCGTGAGAATTATTTGTCCATAAACAAGGGACAGCAACTCCTTTGTTACTCAGCCATGGTAACCCTAAAAATTTTTGGATGCACTTCGCATTTACCATGGAAACCCTGGCTACGGCAACCCAAATTTTTTTAGATGCACTTTGCTGCTACCATGGAAACCCTGGATTTTTATGGACATTAAGTAATTAAGGCCGGACGAAAATGTGCATTGTAATTGTCTGAAACTATTGAGCTCAAAATTGGTGAGGTGAGACTGTGCAATAGTCTTGTTGATACACTCTCCAAACTTTCGTTCAATTATGCTCAAAGATTGTTTCAGACAATTACTATCGCACATTTTCGCCGAAACTGAATTATGAAATGCCCTAAAAATCCAGTGCATAAAATAATGTTGAAAAGGCTGAATACCCAAGAAAAACAGTTTCCATGGTTACTGAAAAGTGTATCCAAAGAAATGTTTGCGTTGCCTTAGCTCAGTAACTAAGGAATTGCGACCCAATATTTATAAACAAAAAATGCTCGAGAATCTCTCCCCTACCACCATCGGAAGCATCGCACATTCCTCCAGAAAAAAACCTGTCTTACTGAGTGCCGGGGACCATCCCTTGCCAAAATTTATATGCGGCTTCAGAGTGATGTGATTGTTTTTTTAACAATGCAGTGTTCCATATTCCAATGCGAGTGTTAGGACCCAATCAGTGCACAATGGCTTGATAGATTATAAATCGATACGAGCCAGCGGACGAATCAATCAGGCCGAGTCTCTTCCAAGTCGGGCGAGCTCTCTTCGCTTCTCCCATTCTACCTGCCGCGCCTCGCCTCTTTCTCGCCGAATCCTTTCTCTTTCACACACCCCTTGAGTCCTCACCCAATGACAGAGTCCCAATCATTCCAATCCAAAGCATCTGTCTCAACCCGTGTCCCCGGAAATGACGGAACTTACCGTACTGCCAAACCCCACCTCCCATCCCCCAAATGCCTCCTTTTCCTTTCTCATGAGACGAAACCTCTCCCCCAACCATAGCAACACCTCAGAAAATTCTGCTTTCTCCGACAAAGGGAGGATAAAAGAAATGCAAGCGGGAAAGGTTTGTTGATATAACTGCGAGAAGGGTACACTTATTGGTTATTACTTTCACAATCCGTACTGTTCAGCGATCTTGTAAATTTATTTATCGATGTTCTTATTTATATTATTTATCTTCATCGCCCCAAAAACAGCGCATTTAAGGCCTATACTGCGTGGAATTGTGGCAAAATAACAACCGATGACGATCATAAACAAAAACAGTGTTCGATCTACCGAGGCCGGATTCGTACTCGAAAACTTCGCTGTCAGCCTAGTACTTCTCCCAACGCCAAAGAGACCGACGAGAGGCCGAAACACTTAAGATGAGTACTAGGTATAAGTGCACAGAAGTACTCAGCTTAGACCCACGTCCGAGTTTACAAGTAATAATAATAATAGTAAGTAATAATTGTTTATTACTCCAAAAAATAAAAGCACAGAATAGAAATAATTACATAAATGGAGTAACTTTAGGTAGCCATTAAGGACAACCTGTTTTTTCGCTCATAAAATATCTAACAATTATTCAATCTCCGCTGCTAGAGACTTTCTTATAGTAACGATGATTTTTTATTATATTAATTTATATCATTATTATATTATATTATAATACAATACAAAGCTGTGTTATAATTCTATAAAAATCTGTACACCAGCGATAAAAAAATCAACATTACTCTTAGGAATTCTCCAACACCAGGGACGAAAATGCTGGAAAATATTCAAAAGGTGTTGCAAGTCTACCTAAAATGACAAACAGGCATTCTTATCTTTTTTTAGGCTAGAGGACTTCTTGGTATGATGGTCATTGGTCATGCTTTGGTTATGAATATTTCAAAAGTAGCGATATCAGTAAAGCATGATAATTCAACAGTTGCAACTGAATCCTAATTACTGAAATGTAGCTCACTAAAAATGCATTTGTTCCTTCAGCCAATTGAAGTTTACAAAAGAGTTTTGCCTGTTGAGAAGCACGGTTCGTATACTACAGTATAATGTGCAACTCATGGAAAACATTGTACCAAAGTTATCTAATCGGGATATATTTTCTTGCATATTTACCCTACTGAAATTGATGCAATTTCTGATGCGAGTTCAGAAATTTATATCACGAATTCCACAACTTTCACGGTCCTCTACAGCCCAATGAAATAATATCTCAAACATCTATTCCACAATGTATTTTACTTACTCTATCAATGCTAAATACATGTATTTGGGATGTTCTGAGCCCTTCATTGCCAAATTTAAATTATCGTTAAATTGCAACCACCTCATCTCCCTTACGGGTGTCGGCCTCATTTTTTTATAGCCAAAGTTCTTATCTCTTGGCCTTCCTCGGAGAAGTTCTCCTTTATTTTTTCCCATTCACTGCATTTTCCAATTCCTGTGTCTGATTACATTGCCAATTCACAGTGTTCTTTCCATGCGCATTTTTCTCCACACATGAAAACGTTAGAGCAGGTGGTTGTGGGACATATTTCGATGCAATTACTGTATAATTCTCAGACAAACGAAAACCTGCAGATTCACTGGCGCATGATGTCAATACATTTCTGTCACTTTACAGCCGCGTCGAGATGCCAATTGTTGCCAAATAATGCAACGCGGACACGAGCAGCTCGAGCAACAGTGGGTATCCTGACCACGCTGCAAACACGACAGAAATAAATCCATAAACCGAATGTAGTTCAAGTAATATTCAGCAATGAAGTTGGTATCACTGGAGAAAAATGAATGCAAATACGTGACTGTATCCATAAATTTAGCGCTTTACTAACTTTTACTTACAGTTACCACAAAGTGCTCACTAAAAGACGCAAACTCAGACACGCAGGGAATTTCTTGTAAATCACACTCACCTGGAAAAAGAAAGAGAATATATTAGTAACTCAAGTACTCGCAAGTAGATAAATAATATATATTATCGATTCTTAAATTACTTTTAAATACCATGTTCATTGCACAGAGCCTGATGGCAATCCTTCCTCACGTATATGTTTTTAGGGAAACCATATCCTGAATAACGTGAATAATTGTAGTCCTGAGAAGAATCGTGTTGGTGTGGTGGCTATAGAGTTGGCTTCTCATCCCATGGGCTCGGGTTCAATTTTCAGACACTGCCTGATCTCTGCTTTAATGTTTTGTGGAAAATATTTCAAGCGCAACGCTCCGTCTGTCGGATGAGAAGTTAACCCGCATTCAGTGGCGGTTTGCCCATAAGGACTCTCGGACGCCGCCCCTCCCAAATATTTGAAAAAGTAAAAAAAATAAATATCCATTAATTTATAATTATACATCTGATTAATCAAAGCGTTTTTTCAGTCCCATACATCGAAAGTGTTGGAAAAACACGAAAAGAAATAGCGCGAGAAGTTCGTATTTGTGGCCGTGGGGCGCTGGCCAGAACGTCCCAATCCATCCCCATGCAGTTATATGGAGAGTGGTAGTGGTGGGGGCTGCTGGTGCTATGACGCGTCTAACATTGTGCCTTACGGAAGTCTTGGGACGTCGTCCGAGATTGCGCAGAGCGACGAGTGAGTTGACATCACTGCGCAGGCGGGCGGGCGTATAATCTGGCGTCTACTTGGTGCTGCCACAGAAAAGGGGCGTACGGAATCAGAATGGTCACTGTACTGGGTGTAGTTATACGATTTTAATTTTTAATTACTGGTAGGTATTGCTACAGTAAATAAATTATCCCATTATGCTTGCGTTTTTTGGTGTTTGAATTCCGGAACACATAAAATCCAACCAGTTAAAGGCCGTATTGACGAAGGAAAACTATTCTCTAGTATTTGACACAGTTCTGTTATGATTACGAATTTCAAGAACCTTGGGGAAACTAATATTATAATATTTAGGCCTTAACAATGTATTCATATCTTCCCGATGATTAGAAATGCGGTACCTATTTTTCAGATAAATTTATCAAAAGACCTGCAGTATTAGGAAAAATCAGTTAACAATTCCCACTGATTTATAATTTAAGAAATAGTTGCGTGCGTGAAAGGGTGAAGGATTAAATATAATTTAAATCGTTAAGCGCGACTTTAAATAGAGTCATTCAATTAATGTCATGAAGTGCCGCGTACAATGCACCTTTTGTGTGTAGGTTCATCATTTTTCTAGCCGTCCTTGTTGTATTAGTTCATGTTCACCTAATTCCTCAGCGGCAGAGCGGTAGCTGTCTGACGGAAAATGCCCACTTGGGTCTGATTTATGTGGCCTCGAAGAGTTCATATCAGTGCGGAAATCCTTACAGCTCCCATCTGTGGCTCAGTCGAGTCGTCTTCTTTTACGATCTAGAACTTATTTTCTATTATATCATGGCAATGATTTCGAAGACACTGTTATTCCAAATGCGACCCGTTGGCGTCTCGTGTGTTTACCACATATGAATCTTAGACTCAAGGAGATGGTCCGTGACGTCCTTTGTTTGCTTGAATGCCTTTGCTGACCTTAAATTCGTCCCTCAGCTGAATCAGCATTAGTGGACCACGACTTCTATCTCCCTTGAGTCGTCCTTATAGTAACGGCAAGACTCTCGGAAAGAACGGAGTGAAATGAGTTCAGACATCATTTTCGAGGAGTTAATTGTGCGTAATTGCCGATTAAGAAGTTTCTTAGTGCTGTGTGTACATTCAAGAAGACAATTTTGAATTAATCAACAGTGCTCGTTTTTTTAAGGGAAATATAGGGAAAAATTGTCCCAATTCTGTGTCCAGGCACCTTGTTCTTTTTGGTCGTATTTTTCGTCGGCCTATTTTGTGTCGTCCCTTGTTTATTTATAGACTAGTGCCCTTGCCATGTGTTTAATCAGAAAGAAATTGTTGTCCAGCGCTGATTTCAACGAACGTGTAATTGATCACTTTGCTGGACAGAATGAAAGAAGGATGGACTTTTGCAATATAACGAAAGGCCTGTGAGTATTTCATATTTTGTTTAAAATGTGTGAGAAATGTTTAATTGTTGATTTTAAATCATACTGTATTCAAGAAGCAACGCGAACACCGCCATCAAAGTTTACATCTGCAATAGCAAAGCGCGCGCATTCTAGTAGTGTTTGTTGCCTAGTGGAAGTCAGTGACACTCTCCTCTCTCCTCAGGTGTTACAAGTGTCATTGCTACCTAAATCATTGCAAATGTTGAATAGATTTGACAAATAACGCATTATGATTGAAAAACGAACACCATAAGTGTATTGCGGGCATATCCGCACGAAGAATGTAGGCGCTAAAACCTAAAGTTACGTATTTTCGTTTGTATTTGCAAAATATCGCAGCAAATATATTTTTAGTCTTCAAGATCATTGATCAGTATCATCGAGAGTCCGGACTAAGCCGATCCGTATGACCGAGAGTCTACTGCATTTAGTATTTATTAATCAAGCTTTATTAGGAAAACTAGGTATTTTTGTTGAAAAAAACGGAACGTATGGCATCACAGAATTTAATTCCTAGATTGCCGTAAAAACTTAATAAAATACACGAAATATTAAAAAATTATGACCCCCCGGTGAAGTGCGCCCCCCCTAGCATTTGACTCACGAGCCGCCACTGCCCGCATTACTACGAGGCATTACTGCAACGTACGAAAATACATGCTTTCTGGCATCAACGCAGACTGATTACTCAGGAATTTACCGCAACCCGGGAAAGAATGGAAGTAAATTAATAAATTTACAGAAAGAAAAACTCCGCTTTATGAAGCCACACTGAATTATGCTACGGGTAGAAAGTAATTATAAAGGAATACATAAACCCCCAATTAGCTAACATATTCGACCGTTATGTCTCTATGACGGAAATATGATATAATTACAGTGTTAAATGTCACATAATAAACTGGACATCGGTCTTAAGATTCGATTTCCAAGTGGTTAAGGCATTTTAGTCATAGTTCTTATGTGTTTTTGAGTTTTTGATATTTACGCAAGAACTTTGGAAATCAAAGGAAATTAAAAAATAATAATAAACTTGGAGGGAATATTTTTTCACAAAATCACTTTCGAGGGAATAGACGGCTCGAACCACGGAAGTAAAAAAGGGACTGTTAACTCCAACAGTATTTTGTCAGATGGAAATTAATCGGAGAAGAGGAGGATAAAAAAACCGTTTTTTCAAGGCTTATAGATGGCGATTGTCGAAGAAATTGGTGTTTTGCAGTACGCAGATATTAAGACGCCACGGAATGTCGATGAAAGCCGCTATCTGTTCACTCTTAGCGCAGAACCTTACCTTCAAAGTCCCAACTTCACCATTTAACCAGCTCCGGATGGTCACTACCAATTCCATGAAAACTTGAAAGGAACAAGGAAAAAATAACAAGTTTCCCTCATAGCTCCCACTTGCTTATGGCTGCTCCCAGTCACAACACCTCACTCACACCCCTCACTGCGAAGCAAGTCGACTGAGCCCACGCCATTATTCCTTCATTTTTCCCTCTCTCAGTCTTTAATATTTTTCTCCTTTTTTGCATTTTCCTAGTGGAAGATGTAAAAATCTCTCCCAGCTTGGTTTTTTTACCACCAATACTTATATGAGCGCTTCTTCCAACCTCTTTTAATTCCCCCCCCCCCCGCCCACTAGTTCCCTCTCCCTCCAACATTAATGCACTGCTGTTCTATATCTATAACACGCGAGCCTTTTCACCCGCCCAGCTCCACAACCTGCCTACCTAGCTCCTTAAGGAGGAGCTTGTTCCACTTTCCCAGCGTAGCTTCGGATCCGTTACCTCGGGCGGTGCAATACGATATGAATAGATTGAATAAAGCAGCGGGAGAGTAAGGGAAGCCAGACCGAGGCTCCTCCTTTTGTGGCTGATTATATTAAAATAACTTATCCCTTCCGCCGAACACAATAAAGATAATATACAAGCAGAAGCGAGCAACATGGAAAACGGAATGAATGAATGTGGATTCTCTCGACGCGAAGGAGGGATGGCTACAATTGTACACGGACCACAGCATACTGAAAAGACAGGAGAATGCATCAATTTAAAGATTGCTTCGCTGCATCGCTGCAGTCCGTGTATGAAGGCTGATGCTTCCTTCTTATATCGCGTATCCTTCCTTATTTTACATCTCACATAATTATTCATTACATCCTCGGTCTTCGCGAGTGATAATTCTAGGCCTTCCCTTTACTTCTGTAGCTGCCTTCAAGACAATTATGTGCAGCAGAACGCGGTAACAATTCCCTCTTTCTCTCATGCCTCACATGATTAAAAAAAAAAAATTTAATTCATTCTTTCCCATGACTTTTTAGAATCACCGTTCTCACTATCTTTCCAGATCCAACAGAAGCGATGAATTAAGAGAGATATTTTGCGAAAAGATAGGTATAGGAATTCGTTCTTTCCCCTAACAACAAAGGACTTTAATAAATACTATGAGGGAACTTTGTATGCGCACTTAATTCTTATTTGTTAACCTCTGGTGCCCTGTGCCACAGGCCTAATGAGGCGGCTTGCGGGGTAGTATATAGATGAAGATTATTTTCCGAAACCACAGCGACACGTATTTTTTTCGGGGAGAACGGAGAACATGGGCGAGGAGTGCTTTTCCTTCCCACCGATAGCAGCATCCAACCCCCCCGATCGGTCCCGACGCCAACGATATTCACGGTTGCCATCACCACGGAGACGCGAGACACATCATCAATCGCGACACGCTACAATGAATGACTGGCTCGCCTCCCCGCTCTCCTTCACAATAATCGCGTTCCATCAGACACGACTGCACATGCACGCCACACGTGCACGCGTGATAATTTCACCCTTTTGTCATCACTGGCGGGAGCAGCCGCGAACCCGCAACGACGCCCAGTCGGGTGAAAAATAAAATGTGGAATCAATACTAGGGTTCGCGGGCAAAGTGCAAAAACCGCACGCAAAAGTGCAATGTTCTTGGACTTCTCCTGTGTTTTTTGAAACTAATTTGCGTTTACAAAAGCGCCATCCTTGGGTCGGCAAATTCAATTCGCGATATGCAGAAATATGAGAGTCAACTGCCCTTCGCAAACTTACAAAGAAGCGAATCACGAATGCGGGTGGAGCAAAGATTCGATGAAGCAATTCAATGAAGGACAATATTTACTATAATTTACTGTGTTTATATGCAACCCTTCATCAGTATAACAACTAAAGCAGATGCTTTTCTTTTGCCAGATTCAATTTCAAGCCAATTTACCTCATTTTTTAATTTTATATGAGATCAAACAATTTATTTGATTCAGGTATTTTCACAAAGATCGTATTCAATCTAACAGTCTGATGATTGAAAAAGTAATTCTGCTTGAAAACTTCAGATATTCACAAATGAGTTCTCAACAATAGCCCAATATTTAACTAGTCATCGCATTGTCATCGAGAAATAATTATATTTTATTCTGCCCCCCTGACGCATGAGACATTAGGATATTAAAAGAATAGGGTGGTTTCCTTCATCAAAGAAAAGGATAGGCATTTATTGCGATTCGTTACCCACCATTAGTGTATTCATAAATTACAAATTATTTTGTTTTAGAAATACCGGGTTAGACGAATGGCAATGGTCCATTTTTATCCTCATTTGAAAAGGGCCAGATTAGCGCCCATGCGATGCCACTCCATGTGACGTCACAGAGACCTAGTTTCTATACGAGTAGATAGGAGTTATACATCGTCTGAGGTTACCAATGCATGCATGAGGCGCAGAGCTCAGGGAAACATGTCTTAACAATCACATTAAAACTGGCTAAGGTCGGAAAGTTATCTTCGTTACAGAAGGTATTAATAATTCTTATTTAAGCCAAGCGCTACGAGCCAGCAGGGTACTAGGCTACCCGCTAGCAGCCTGCGTCGTATCAGCGCTAAGCCTCGCCTCAAGGTCACCTCGCAGGGCGGCAACGGGAACCAGAAATACGTCACGCGGAGAGATTACCCGGCGTTCATACTTACGCGTCGCGTTTTTGCGCGCTTGAAAATTTTCACTTTTTTTAATCGCGAAAAATAGTTATTGTCATTTAAAAATCTAACAGCGTGCAATACGCACTCCAGGAGTAATAATCATTCGATTTAGGCGATAAAAAAATAATAGGAAACCACTCTATTATTCACAAGAAGTTCCGAAATGGCCGAAATTTTACTTCGATTATACCTTGAGATTTTTAATAACAACTATATTAGAGGAAAGAGGAGAAAAATCTTGTACCATGGGGAGAAAAGTGTAAAGGATGCAAAACACGCGGACATAGGAGAAACCTGTCGCTTCCTGATATGGGCCAGTCCTTAAAAGCGATTCCTTGAAACAGGATGGGGACAGATAGCCGGGATAAATGGAGGTGTTGATATCCACTTCTCCACTTGAAGCCGGGAAGGGAGGAACGAGAAAATAAATGTAAAAAATACCTTTGAGCCGGAAAAAGAGGAACAGTGGTTAAACGTCCGAGAGGAAAAAAAGATGCTGGATAGGGTAGTTGGCTAGAGGGGTGGGGGGCCCGAAGGGGTGTTTCCCAGGGGTTGATTCAAAGAAAATAATTGGGATGGGCGAAGGTTGGAGAGAGCGATAACTTCTGTATATCCCTCCTGTAACTCCCTGGACCGACCAACGACTCCCTTTCCACCACCACCCCCCTATACCCTTCCCCCATCAAGAAACCGTCCCAACCCATTCCCCCAGAAAAACTCCCGGCCCACCCCACCCTTCCGCTCCCCTTCCCATCCCACTTCAAAAAATCTCGAACGGGAAAAGGGACGTAACAGGTGTCGAGAGTCGTGTGGCTGGGATCGTAAAAAAAACGAAGGGGAGGAGGGGATATAAAAAAAGGAAAAACGGGAGACAGCGTCGGATGGCGCTTTGGAGGGGAGGTGGAAGAAGCGGAGGGGAGGGAGCGAGAGATAGAGAAGCAAAGAGAGAGGTTGCCGCGGGCGAGTTGTCGAGGAACGCCATAAGCTCTTGCCCCGTTTACACAACGATCGTCGCGACGTTGATCCTTACGATCGTAACCTCAAAACGTCGTGTAAACGCGCAGAGTTACCATCGTAGGCCTTAGTACCTAACACTGCCGAACTTACGATGGTTAGCGCTAGTGTGCCAAGAAAAAAGAGTTAGGAAATGAAGATCGATGCATATACGATTCTTTCGCGCCGTTGCAATCTTTATTCAATAACTGATATTTCATAAATAACTCTAATATATCAAAGATATATGGCATCGATTGAAGACATTTTTCAGCAGGTAATGGAAGGAAGTTAGGGGAAAGTTTTTTCTGATGTTCTATTTACCAAATGATATCGGATATTCTGTACTATAACAGTTTTATGCATTTCTTTATTTACAGGTTAACCCATAACCATGTATCCTTACATTATACTTCACAGATGATGGAAAATAACAAACATGCACAAAATGTTAACCAATTAAATCATTGTATACAGGACTTCACAATAAAATTCGCCAGAAATAACAATAACATTAAATGAGGACATGGAAATATCAATGCTTGTGCCGAATCAAGCCGAAATCCAAGCCTTTTCTAGTTAAATTATAACAGCAATATGTACTGTCTTTAATGCGTGAATATTCTTGAATTTTTT
The DNA here is from genome assembly GCF_921293095.1 of Ischnura elegans. NCBI lineage: Eukaryota > Metazoa > Arthropoda > Insecta > Odonata > Coenagrionidae > Ischnura > Ischnura elegans. The sequence goes on along the minus strand of NC_060254.1, from coordinate 115,425,382 downwards.
GACATATTCTCTCGAAGAATCTAGTTTCTTAAAGACTTCACGGACTGTTGTGACTAGTTTTAGTTTAATCTCATCATAGCTGGGAGTTGAAGACATAATTTGCTCTATGGTAATTAAAAACAAGCAGGTGAGGATTTATATAGCTATGACGGGATCCATTAAAAGTTACTAATAAAGGAGATAGGAACAATCTAAATATTAATTGATAATTTTGTAGAGGAATATGCCTTTATTGGAGGATCCTTGGTCGAGCAAGAGTTTTCAAATTAACTAGGGAAAGAATATATGAAGTGTTGTAATCAGACAAAGAGATTAATAAATCGCAATTATTTAATTTGAAAAATTTATTTTGGACACGTTCAATCCGGATTGAGTCGATATTATAATAAAGTGACCAGTTAGCAAAATATTCCAATTTGGAACGTAGCAAGGAGACATATCTACTGTCTTTACCGCATGAATATTGCTAAACTTTGGATAGATTCCCATAAAGAAACCTACATTCTTTAACGTTTTACCGATAGTTCGGTCTAGCTTAAGTTTTAGCACATGAAAACATTCATATTCTTTTGCTTCTTAATTTCCAGGATTTCAATTTTCTCACGCAGTGTCGTCGTCAGTTGTTATCTGACACAATTCCACAACGAGGACAGCACTGAGTTACGATGGTAACTTTTAGACGTGTAAACGTGCAGTAGTCGCGATCAACGTCGGCACGATCGTGGTGTAAACGGGGCATCTATGAAGAACGCTGTCCGCATGTCGTTCGTCGGATGTTTCGGAGCGCGCTGACTCGGACTTTCCCCGCGTACACTACGAGTGTGCGCTCGACGCCGACGCGGGCATGGTGTTACGGGCTCCTCCGCGGGAAAAAGGATTTAACGCCGAGAGGGGGGCGGATTGTTCAGCGAGAGAGTGGGGCGGGGGCTTGTCGCCGGTTAGGCCATGTGCATTAGGGTGGGCCAAAAAAGGTTTTTTTTCCTGATCAAATTTGCCCTATGCGGGAAAGTTGCAAAATGATATAAGGATCTCGCACAGAAATTTATTTTCAAATCGGATAATATTAACCACTGCCGCCCGAGCTCTTAAGTTTAAAATTTTGCGAAAAATCAGGCTGATCTCAGAATCAAACGGCTATAAAGACGAATTTTATGAAAATATGGGAAAATGGATAATATCAAAGAGTGGATACATGTTTATAGTTTATGAAAATGAAATTTGAAGTTTTTTTGACAAAATCTATGGTTAAAAAAATGTCTATGAATTTACAACAAAATTAGAGTATAGACCATTTCTTATCAAATAAGTCACTATATGGTAGTAAATAATCCCACAAAAAGTAATAATAAGGTAAATTATTTTAAATTAACGTCAATCATAATGACGAAAAACGTACCTGTGGAGCTATTTTCAACAAGAAATTCAGCCAAGGCTGAGAAAAAAAACAGAACCTGATCACAAAGCATTTCAGTAAGTAGCTCTCTGTTACTTTCGTAAAGAAACTACCCAGAAATCACCACGAGGAGGAGACTACCATCGAGTTCCACCCGTGTCCCCCAACCAACCTGCCATAGGATTATGGGAGGATTGACGCAATGGTTAGAATAGAGGGAAAGCGTACCAGGTGTGGAGTGCAGTGCGTGATATTTGTTGCACCTGAAAATTTCACGGGTAATGATTTTCCCACTTATGAAGAGATAGTGAAAATGTTTTTGTACTCTCGGTACATTGAAGAAGAAAGTTAAAATACCATTATTTCTCTACCGGGAATCGCGGAGACAGTGGCTTATGCCATTGAAGGCATTGATCCTCTATCCCTGTTGTTGGATATAGCAAATTGACGAATTTTCAATATCATGGAAATAATCGCAATATTCTTCGATCTGTCAACAAGAATGCTTTCATTGACCTTATGCAAGACTTTCTTCGTCACGCACGTCAGCTTTTTGATGTTGCGGCATGTAAATTGCTTTAGTGAGACTTATTCTGTTTGTGATATTCTTTCGAAAATGCCTAGTTTAGAATGGGAATTCCCTAAGGACAGAGAAGTGGCAGGAAAATGAAGATAGGCGCCATCGATGTGCAGGAGACCAAAAATAGGAAGACGAGGCTTAGCAGGAATGAAAAAAGGAACACCCGAATGTTCCACCCTATTTTGTCATAACACTTCTGTTCGGAAGACTCAAGTGATGAAATGACATTAAACGGAGAGTTATGTATTGCAAGTGAAGGAGAGATTTGCATCATCCTGTGAATAATTCTGCATATCAAACCATACCTCTGCAGCACTTGCATCTGCGCATCTAATAGATATCGGGTTGGTTACCCAAGGAGTCGATGTGCTATTTGTTGACAAGAACATGGTTAGAAGGGAAAGAGAAAGATTGCGCACGTCTCTTTTGAGGAACGTGGGAACTGTTTAACTGCAAGCGCTTTACTTCGACGAGAGGAAAGACTTTGATTGACTATGAACGAAAGCAAAGTGAAAAACAATAGGTGAGGAGCATGTAACTCTAGTTCAAGAGCCCGGTTCACGATACTTATGGCATGTCACCCCATGTGTCAGCAAAGCTATTGGCCTCTAAAGTCCGCTTTACACGGTACACGAAACTGCGCAATCAGACGTACGTGCGAAGGCTCAATCGAAATTGCGTCGTGTAAAGCGGTGAATTGCTAGAACACATGCGAGAATGCGTGGATGCGAGACGGCAAAATAGCCCCTGTTATAATTTCTTTCATGCATTCGCGCAATTCCACGCCATTTTAGAAATTAATTCAGCTCTAACCTGCGCAATTCCGTGCCCCGTGTAAAACGGCCTTAAGATTCCATCACGAATTTTCCAGGGGAGGAAATGATCATAATCGATGGACTCCAAGCAATCGTGTGCGATGGAACTGAGGTTAACACCGGAAGCCATGCCGGAGTAATCAGGAGAATGGAAATAACCCTAAGAAGACCTTTGCATTGGTTTGTTTGCCTGCTTCATTGCAATGAACTATCTTTCAGCACCGTCAAAAGAACTGATGAATGACCCTGGCAAAATTTGTTATCGAAGTTTACGCTCCAATTCGGTTTTCAATAAAATTGAGACAATATTGAACAGAAGGCCCGAAGCATATTATGAAAATGATTCTTCATTTGAAATATATAGATAGAGACATCAAATTACGCCGCTACTCTATGATTCAGGGAAATGTAATTTTGCTCACCCAGAGAATATTCCGCTTGCAATGTTAGCCGATGAACGCAGACAAATTCGCGCAATGGCCATCAAAAAATACATTGAAATCGAGAGAAACTCAGCAGGAGGAATTGAGGAAATTCGAATTTTCCAAAGCTAACCTTCTACGGAGTGAAGAGTTTTCGGGATGGCCACCGGGACAGGAACTCCATATCTGCCGACGTGTCGATGTCCGACTCGGTCATCGTCCTCAAGGCTGTGAATGAACTCTTCACTCAGTCCATTCACCGGGAAAGCACAAAATCCTTCTAAACTTCGACGCTCGAAGTTATATTGACTTGGTTGACTGGGAACCAATTGAGGTAACTCGACCACCAATAGTAGCTGGGATGACAAACAAAAACTTGGAAGACCTTGTTACGGAAAGATCTGTATTAGAGGTACCTTTTCCCTTCCATACACAAGCAGTTGAAAGGATGGTCCAAATGATAATGTTAGCATCAAAATCCGTGTGCAGTATAGAACGCAGGTATGGATGGGCATTATCATGCATAAGAGACGGAGAAATTCAGCCAAAATTTGAAAAAAGTCACAAAATAATTTTGTCAGAGTAATTGAAGTGCTTTCACAATCGTGTCCTTCGGAAGGTTGGCTGGGGGGGGACACGGGTGGAACTCGATGGTGGTCTCTTCCTCGTGGTGAGTTCTGGGTAGTTTCTTTACGAAACTAACAGAGAGCTACTTACTGAAATGCTTGGTGTCCAGGTTCTGTTCTTTCTCAGCCTTGGCTGAATTTCTTGTTGAAAATAGCTCCACAGGTACGTTATTCATCATTATGATTGACGTTAATTTCAAATAATTTACCTTATTATTACTTTTTGTGGGATTATTTACTACCATATGGTGACTTATTTGATAATAAATGAAATTCAATCGAAATAAATATTATTTTACGTGCAATTTAGCCCCCAAATGGAATTTTAGAAATGTAGGCAAAATGAGTTGGGTTGTGCGGGTGGTCTATACTCTAATTTTGTTGTAAATTCATAGACATTTTTTTAACCATAGATTTTGTCAAAAAAACTTCAAATGTCATTTTCATAAACTATAAACATGTATCCACTCTTTGATATTATCCATTATCCCATATTTTCATAAAATTCGTCTTCATAGCCGTATGATTCTGAAATCAGCCTGATTTTTCGCAAAATTTTAAACTTAAGAGCTCGGGCGGCAGTGGTTAATATTATCCGATTTGAAAATAAATTTCTGTGCGAGATCCTTATATCATTTCGCAACTTTCCCGCATAGGTCAAATTTGATCAGGAAAAAAAACTTTTTTCGGCCCAACCCTAATGTGCATCCTCCTCCTCTTCCAGAGGGCGGGAGAGAGGATGTTCGGAACAATACACGCGCTCAAGTGATCCTGGGGGGTGTTTCAGAGTCTCATAGGATTGGTGGCGTCGGAAACGGATTCATTCCGAGTCGATCGGTAACCTATCCTACGCTCGTCTTCCGTGCGTTTCACACATACTATCGGAAAGCGTTCCGCTTTTGGTATGACGTCAACAGTCATCCTAAACGGGAAACGAGAAAACGTCACAATTTTCAAGTGACAAATGACCAGCGAAAATAACCTCCCGCAAGATTTGATACTTGACAAGGGAGGCGAAAGGTATATACGTGCATATATAAGTGCTAATTGATGCATTGTCACACAATTGACGTTGTTGCCGGGAAAAATTATTTTAGAATTGTTCGTCAGTAGTTTTTTTAACGTAATGCCATGTCCTTTTGAGCAAATTACGGGAATGAAGGAAAATTTTTAACGAGTTAGTTCTTTCATTTTCGTGAGAGCATAGTTGATTGTTCTTAAGAACTAAACTACAGGTAGTCGCGAAATCCATAATTCTTTCCAACAACATGTATTTTACTTACTCTATTTTTTAACCAAATTGTCAGATTTTCATTCAGAATCTGAATTAAATATGAATATTGATCATCATAAATGATGATATGGCCTTCTTGATATGCCGTAAACGTCTTACAAATTTTCCGTGCAAGTGGAGGTACGCTGGAAGGAAATACAGCGATGAAAATAGGTTGAATAGTGTCCATTATTAGTAATGGCTTGAGTTATGTACGTTAAAAAAAAGCAAAATAATTTGGTTTGTTGGTTAACTGTTTTGCACGTTCTCGGTTATTTTTATAACACCATCTTATTTGGTACGAAAATGACAAACAGTTGCTATCAATGCACGTTTAAAGATATCTTCTAAATTATATTTCAGTGTGCGATAATTCAACAAGGAAAAAATTATTCGCTGCAATAGGGAATCGACCTCATGATCTCTGCCTCACTGCATCCTACCTTATCCCACTGCGCCACCTTGCTATTGGGTCGAAATTTGTGGCGTATTAAAAACAAGATGGTATGAGGGAGCTTCCGTATAGTTGTTACCGCGGCTATTCTCGTTATGCTTGGACTAATATTTCATATTAAAATGAATATTTAGAATGTACACCATGGAATCAACTGAATTAGGTACATAACCACGTCTAATTTCGATGTAACTACGATGCCAAGTCACACAGACAATCATTTCAAACTAGACAAATTGTTATACTTCCTAACCCACGGACACGTATATTCAATGCATATGCTACCTGCATATTGGTAAGTCATTACGCCATGCATTCCAACTTGTTTCCCTTTCTTTTTGCCAAATTACTCGTCCAAATAACAATGCAAACGACCTTGCACCGTCAGTGATACAGTCTGCTCATTTATCGTCTAATTTACACGAGAATTAAAGTCGCTTACACCTATATTACTCTATCAGAATATCCACATATATCAGAACTCATGAAATAAAGTGGTAAGATTTTATTATAGATACTATGTTATAATACTTCATAAAAAACAATATTATAACATATCTCCACTCGCCACCGGAATGAATTTCCGGCACCTCTAGCCCACTCGACTTCTATCCGATCGGAAAGCCGGCCTTGAGTCGATAGGAGGCCAGTCTGAAACGCACGGATTGCCTGGCCGATAGTAAGTGACGTAGAATCCGCGTCAAGTCTCCCGATCCGCTCGGAAAGGGAGACTCTGAAACACCCTGCTGGAATGCCATTCCGGAGTGGGAGGGAGGGGGCGTAGTCCGTAACGCGCGGCCGTAATGCGCGGCGTGTACTTTGTCTCGGACGCCATGTCCACGGTTTAACCGAATCAGGGCGCATCTGAAGAAGACACCGTGGTGGACAAGCCAAAAAATTGTATAAAAGAACGAGGAGAGTCGACCGCGACTGAAGTTCGCAACGGCGCGGAGAGAGGGCGACATGTTTTACTAGCAGCGAGTATTTAGAAATAAGTAGAACCGCAAGGAATAGTCGAAATATTTAATAACCCCAAAAAATTAAGATTCTAATTAAAAAGCAGAAAAGATTCATGATATATTAAAAGCAACCAGTATTTAGAAAGAAGTTGAACCGCAAGAAACAGTCGAAACGAATTTCCTCAAAAAAATTAAGAGCCAAGCCAAGCGGAGATTTCTTTAATACTGGTGGTCGAAGCTCCCAGCCAATCAGCTGTCTTCTTCGGCTTTCTGGAGTTGCGGTGGTTTATATACTATACTTGCATTTTCGTTGAAGTTTCAATCCGGGCATTGCGGGGGTTAATTGGGAAAAGGGATATGGCAAGGGATTAGGGCACATTTAGGGGTTCTGTGAGTAAAGGTATTAGGAATAGCATAGTCCCATAAGTTGCATAATAATTTGTTATTTGTTTTTGCAAAAGAATGTTGAAATTTCGTAAGAGCAGATTTTAAGAATATTAAAATTGGAGATAAATTAAGATCATTGCGGATTTGCCTATTGCTTATAAACCATGGAGCGCCTATAATTTTACGAATTATTTTATTTTCGCACGTTTGGATTTTCTTCAAGTGCGTAGCACTTGCGTGAAGCCACACTGGTGAGGCGTAGGAAAGCAGAGGTTTTATGGTGGAATTGTAAAGAAGCAATTTTGTTTTTAATGCTAGAGGGGAATTTGCCTTCAATAGCGGGAATAGAGCTGCATGAACTCCGGTTGATTTATCCGTTTGGGATTTAATGTGGCTAGCCTACGTCAGTCTTTTGTCTAGAAGAACGCCTAAGTATTTTGTTGTTTGGCTCTTTGGGATTCGTATGTTTCCGTAGAATAGTTGATGGCCTTCGCCGGCTTTCGGTCTTCTTGAAAAAACGACGTGTGTACATTTTCCAGCATTCACGCTCAGCTTCCAGTCTTCAGCCCAATCTTCATACGCGCCTAGATGTTCTTGGATGGTATCAGCAGTCCGGTGCGGATCTGAACCTTGAGCCAGGATGGTTGTATCGTCTGCGTATTGATAAAGGTGGGTTTGCGGATGGGTTGGGGTATCGTTGACAAACAGGTTAAATAAGGTAGGGGAAAGGATTGCTCCTTGCGGAACGCCGGAGGAAATGGGATGGAATCGGGAGGGTGAGGAGTTAATTTGGACGAAAAAGGTTTTATCTGAGGAAAAGGATTGGATCAGTTTAATGAGGTATAAGAGAATTTCAAGGGAGGAAAGCTTATAGATTAGGCCCAAGGTCCAGACCCGGTCGAAAGTGGCTTCTAAGTCCAGGAAGACGGCATGCGAGATCAGCTTGCTGTTGAATCCAGATGTAATATTCTCGACCAATCGGAGCATCTGATGCGTTGTTGCGGAGTGTTGTCGAAAGCCAGTCTGCTCGGGCCGGATAATTTTATTTTCCTCGAGGAACGTACGGAGCCGAAAAATGAATGACAGATTCAAAGAGCTTTGATAATGTATTAAGTAAACTAATCGGGCGGTAAGATTTGGGATCGGACGGCGGTTTGTTCGGTTCTGGGAGCATAATTACCAAAGCTAGCTTCCACACAGTCGGAAAATAGGAAATATGAAAGAGTGAATTGAAAAATCGGCTTAAAATCGTAACCATTTGATTGGGGAGATTTCTGAGTAGACGATTATTAATCCCATCAGGGCCGGGCGCAGATTTTCTCTTCAGATTCTTGATGATGGTTGCAATTTCGGCCGGAGTGGTGTATTCAGGCGCAGAAATTGGGGAGTACTGAAGACTCATCCATGTGGTTGAGCAGTCATCTTCCAGCGATGATGGCAGGTCATTGCAAAAGCGGCATTCTAACATTTATGCAAATAAATTTGCTTTTTCAGCGTCCGTGACTAGTCGGCCTGCTGCAGATGAAAGAGCGGGAATCGGTCGGCGAGGTTTTTTCAAGGCTTTTGCGACGCAAATTCTTTATTCAATTTGGTTTTAACGATGCACACAGTAAAAAGAAACTCGCGCGCGTAAGCACAAGGTAAATTCACGAAATTCGCGGCGACTGTCAGCAGGGCACAGTAGCGGCAGCTTCCGTAACGGGAGATGTCGAGATCGAAACGTCAAAAAAATTAAGATTCAAATTAAAGGCAGAATATATTCATTCTATTTTACTAGCAGCGAGTGTTAAAAAAGAAACTGAACTGCACGAATGAGTCTAAATGCATCATTCCCCCAAGAAAAATTAAGATTCAAATTAAAGACCGAATATATTCAAGTTGACATCTTCACATAAAGATCATGTTTTTAATTTGTTCCGCGGGCCCAAGATGCTAACAGGTGACTTTTGAATTCAAAAAAGAATTTATAAGAACATTGCGTTATTATTTCGAGGACAATTCATAAGTAACAACAAATAAACTATTTCCGATACAGCATGCTTCATTTAATTCTGTTCGTCTATTCAAGAAAATAATATCCAGAAATTGGTATACTATCTTCATCAAAAGCAACACAATAATCGTCATATTTTTTGCTTGACGTAAGGACGTAGACTATTAATTTTCTTGACTTCTACTTACAATTCATTTACCAATTGTAATGTCGGTATTGATAAAGAATACCTTATTAGATTGAAATTTAGTATATAATGTATTCACAGTGAATAATAAATTGAAAAAATTACAATCAAAGTTTTTAATAGGAGTAATTAATGCGAAAAAACAGCATATTATTATGGAATATTAGTTTAGATGTGAGGTTCTGTGCCGGGGAATATAAATCCGGGTTGAAATTGTATAATTAAGTTATTCCCGCGTGAATCTGTCGGCAACGTAAGGAGTATTACCAGTGTACACAATTTTAAACGATGGACAACCGAGGTGGTGTAGGCGACGTTGTTTATATTTCAGCCAGCTTAAGCGTACGCATGACCTTGTAATCCGATCCTATTTTTACATGATGTTGCTCTTAAGCGCGCACAAATCTGTGAAGAGAAAGTCAGTCACGAAGGAACCTTGTAACACGACCGCCTTGACGACTCCCAGCGGCTACGAGAAGGGACTCGTAAATTTTTTTCTGCCCGATCCGCAAAAATCTCCGCGCCCGGAAACATTTTTTTCTCCGTGGGCACGCGCCACACCGACAAAGCGGGCGCCGAACACCCTCCGGTTACAGCACTTCGGGGAGTATCCGGCTGAAGAGGGAGGAGGAGGCCAAGAATGGGAAAGAGGGCGGAAAAAAGGCAAAAATAAAACGACGTAAAGGAGCGATCTAGCGGGGAGGAAGACAAGGGCTAGGTTTAAGTGGCACAAGTGCCTTTCCCCCATTCTGTGGAGTGGCGAAGACAACAGGAAAAGAGGAGGAGGAGAGGAAGAATGAAGAAGAAGATGGGGGAACGAGAGGGGATATCCAATCCTCGACTCTGCCCATTGCGGGATGCAGCCCCCAAAGGCGGCACGGAGCCAAAAAGGAGTTTGTTAAGGGAGGGGGGGGGGGCAGGGGTGACCCTTGTCAAAGGGAAGCACGAGTGATGTTCTCCAAAGGTCGACTCATCATAGCCCCCCTTCACCCTCTTGCCGCCACTATGCCTACGTGCATTCGCTGCGATGTCCCCGCCGATATTCACAGAGGACTCTGACGCTTTCGTTCGAGACGGGAGGCATGCTCTCAGATGACAGTTGCCATCATGCATTATTTTCGTGACCCTAGTAACTTGAAACGAGTGCGCGGGCCGGATGAAAAACCTTAGCGGGCCGGATCCGGCCCGCGGGCCGTAGTTTGGAGACCCCTGCTCTAGGTGGAGCTCACAAGTCAGTCAGAAGGTGCTTCGTCCCTCCTTTTTTAATTGTAAACGACCGGTGTCCCAAAACCCACCGTCAAACGCGTATTTAGGCGACGAAGTGTAGAATGTAGCTGTAGATATGTAGCATTGAATAAAAAGTCTTTACCCAATTCAATTTTCGTAGGTTTCTTTCTGACTCGGAATTAATTTTTAATGTGGTTATTTTTATGTTTTACCAACATATGTAGGTTCTGTTTAATGGCAATTTTATGTAATGAACTGTTTTGTTATAACAGATTGAACGAGAGGTTGTATTATTTTCACAACGACATTTAATTTAAGTCTATTTTACGCTCAGTCATTCGCACAATTTGACGCATCATGATGACAGTTCCCATATTCAAGAGTTCAATTAAGAGTTAGTCCAAAAATGGTGTGTTTCACCTAGCGAGGTAAACTCCTCTATGCTTGGCGGAGAGAACCTCAAGCCATGAACTACCAAACAGCACAAATACTTCCATTCAGCAAGGCTTTAATAAACTCCACTAATGCTCTATATAGGTCGGGTTGCGGGGAATCTATGTATCATGAAAGCTGAGAGATGCGTCAAAACAAAATATTTTTCGGTCTTAAAATAATCACGTTTTTCATCGGGACAGACTTTTTTCAGTCCCAAAAAAACTAAACTTGGGTTTAAACTACTGAGGGCTCTCGAAACTCCAGTTACTTGAAATTGACCTGTTTATAGCACATGGATATGAACTTCATTTTAGTTGTTTTGAGACAAGTAAAACCTAACTCTTCCAAATTTTGAAAAATTACGGCCGGCCTGCTGTACATCAACATTCCTCTGCCAAAGCCATCACGAGGTAATTTCCCCAAAAATAGGTTCGTAGCCATATTTTTATATCCGTTTATATAATAAAAATCAAAGCAAAACAATTGTTGCATCATATAAATTAAAAGAAAATATTAATTCCAAATTTGACTATGCTTTAGTCGTTTTGCAGATCAGTTTCATTCAAGAAAATGCAATTACGACATTAACAGCACACAAGCTTCCACGCATCTACGTATCATCCACTAAACTTGGATTCGTAGAGAAGAGAATCATCTTTTAATGCAGAGGAGTCGGAATGCCGCGGCTTCCGGGAGAATTAACTGCGTTTTTTCATTTGTTAGTATATAAAGGCCGCAATTAAAGCTAAATTCCATCAATTTCACGAGAATGACGCAAATTTTGGCTCACGAAACTCCCAAAAGCATTATAATTCATAGCAAGAACAATGGATCGCCAACATTATGAAACATTAATTGGCTCTTTAATGTCGGAGTAATGGATTTCTTATATTTGAAAATAATAGTATTTGGCTTTCCAATGCTATTAGATGTTGCTATTGAAAACGATGCAGTTTTTAACAGGGTTTGCGAGAATAGATTGCTTTATTATTCATTCCAGATGAATATCTCTGTATTTACCATTCAGAATTTGACTGCAAATCACATTTACTCGCACACTTAGTCCCAACTAAAATAATATTGCAGAAGAGGGATATTTAGTGCACCTCTAGATGTGTTTTGACTCGCAGTGCATTTCAATTGGTTGAGAAAAGTCGCCACTCGCGTCGACGACGGACAAGTTATTCGAATATCTGGAGGAGCTATTATTACGTCTCTTAACCAAAATTAAATTTGAGATCAAGTAAGATTCATGTCCGTTCAATAGTATTCCTAACGAGAGTAAATGTCATGCAGTAAATACGAGGCGCGTTTTTTCAGTAGGTACCGCTTTAAAATATAAAATAAACTGTAACGAATTTAAAATTTTGTTTCTTTCATCGTCATCACGGCGCTGACCTCTTAGATGTTTCTAGAGACAAAAAAGATAAGTGGTAGTCACTTGGCAATTTTCTACGACGACGGTATTCAATGGCTTGTTGTTCCAAACGAAAAGTGCCTTCATAGTGACGAAAATCATGTGGAAACGTATTTAAAAGTGTGGGCTTTTATCTAAAACGCTTCAAAACGGTACTTGACATAAAATATGCGCCTCGTACTAAGAATTATTGGGTCGCTCTTTCCGCTGTTCTTTAATAAACTGCACGGGAAGGGGCAGCGTAAATGAAGCTTCTATGTAGGGAGCGGACAGGTGCCTCCTCTCATGAAGGGCCAACAGTTCGGATTTCGGGCGACCACCGCTCTCTCCTCTAAATCATGTCTTAATCGCTCCGATTCCCCACGCAGAAGCGTGCGTTGCTATTGTACTCTGCGACGACTAAACACACGAAACACGCCAGCAGGGCTATTCTACTAAACGGGGCCATACGTATGGCCGGCCGTAAGTTTCTTATGGTCTGACCCGAAATTACGGCCTAAACCGATTCCACTCTCGAGGGGCCATATCGTATGGCCCGGCCAAAAGTCTTAACGCCCTTTCTGCAGGCGAGTATGAGAATTATAATTGGTACTATAAGTTTGGTTCACTTTTTTATATACTAGTCATTTTTTTTGAGAAGGAAGTTTGTTCCAACGTGAATAAAAAATTAATTATATGTTCCTTAACCGAAATGGACTCTTATTAAATGATAAATTTGGATTTTCTTTAAACACTAATCTAGCGGCAGACGCTGAAGATCTTGAAAACAAGTGAAGAACGCAAATCACGGGCGAGAAGAAGCAGAAGAAATTTGTACCGTGCAGTATTATAATATTCGTGAATTGTGCATGTAATGGATAGAGTTAGAACATGACATCCAATTGTAGTTCTAACCCCCTTCCTCTCCTTCCAATGGTGTAACTATTGTCTCATGGCTGCAATCATTTGCCCCCAAAAGCCTTATAAATCCAGCCATTGCACGAAATCTAAAGATGAAATTGAAACTTTAAGTTTCATTAATTTTATTATCAGAGGCTTATGTTTCGGTAGCTGTATAAAGTTAAAACATCAATATGAGACTATCATTCTTTCCTTGATTTGTGGACGACATTTGTCCTTTACGCATCGACTTACTGAAGATTGCCTTACTGCCAAAAAAATTTCTTGCCCTATGTTTCTTAGATATCCTCCCTCATTAACCGTTATGCTACGAGAATCTTAAAATATAAAACATTTAATAGCGGATATTTCAAACTACCTACAGCTTTTCGAAACAAGTAAGGAATCTGCTAGCAAATGTAGCACAGAAAGCAAATAAAAGCCGGCTCCGGGAAGAGGAACGGGCCCGTTCCTCCGTTCACTTTAGCAGAGCATCCGTTAAAAGTATTCCTAACTTTTTAACTACAAGCGAACTTTTAGCTCATCCGCTATATCTACTTAAAAATTAAGTAACAACTTTTGACGCACGGAAATAGTTAATGAAAATATCGTCATCGTATGCGAACGGATTGCCTACACGTATCCCGTATCCTCCTTATGAAATCGACGTCTTTTTTTAAATATATCTAGCCAATGCCCATTGAATCCGTATGTGCTCACCCACAATATTCATATATTTCTTGAAACAATCGCTATGTAATCGATGACACTTCGTAAGTTTCTTTTATAACACCTTAGGCGAGCAATGTTATTTCGTATGGCCCGAGTTATGACCGCCTCTTAGGCAGGCCATATTATTACGGCCTTTAGGCCATAGCTACCGCCCGACTTATGGCCTTTCGCTCAGAGTAGAATCGCTCGAAGCCATACGTATGTCTCGAGGCCGTAGTTATGGTCGATTTCGACTTATGGCCCGGCCATACGATTAGTGGAATAACCCTGCAGGTCACACACGAAACGCACGAAACACGCCCACGGCTGTAGTGTGTCTAGTCCGCATTCCCACAATTCGGGAGAGCATTTGTTTGGCGTTTGACGGCGCAGACGAGGAAGAGCGGCAATGTGAATTGAATGCAAGCGAGTGGGTGCGCGGAAGGAGACGACGCCGCATCCGACCGAGCGAGAATGTTACGGCTGCCACGGTTGCTCGCTGCACTCACACCCCGCGGTCAGCATCAAGGGTTCCCTTACTTCCGGTCGGCCATTGGAATCTCCTCATAAGGAAAATTCTTTGCCCAAACCTCAGAATAAATATACTCTAAACTCAAGCGGGACGCGCACGGTATATATTAGCTTTGCAAAATTTTCGAAGTTAATTAGTGGTTGTTAAAGATAAGGTGAAAGAGTACGCGTTATGCAAATTAATTCAATGATGAGTGCTTCATTTAAAATATTTTTCAGAATTCAAATATCAACGCAGTGATTATATTGTTTACAAATTTCAATCGAATCGGAATATGAATTTCAGTAGCCAATTTCAGCATTATTTGATTCTAAAATTCTTTGTTAGAACACCTGTTCTAACGGTAAATAATTCCATATTTCTGATACTATCCATTTAGGATGGGTACCTATGAATTACGGGAAGGAATTGATACAGTGTTATATCTTCTCTGTTGATCGACCGAAACTATCTCATTTTGCCGCATTCAGAACTACTAATGAATTTTTAAGTTAAAAAATGCCTTTCATGGATGGCATTTGAAATTCTCAAAATATAAAAATGTGTTGATTTCGCATTTCCATAAATATTTCCGTTAAATTAACGCAGCAAGGTCACTTTTAAGTATCATGGTGGCTGGGAATTTCCCCTTCTCGCCTGCCCTCGTCTACTCTACCTTAAAAGGGAAATATTTTGGATGTCATTGATAGCTTAAACCATTGTCATTTCTTTGCCAATTACTCAACTTATCCGTGCCGTGAGAGCGTCAATGGGGATAAAAAATAAATTAAATTTGCGATTAATACCCTCAATGCCACTAAAATTACGGACATTCTTTTTCTTAATCAAAATGAATTGGTTCTCTTCCTTCCTAAAGAGTGTCTTCCAGTGTTTAACCTATTGGTCTCGCCGCCTAATCACAGAGCGATATCTCCCCACCCGAGTCTACAATAACACGGAGGATTCACCGTTTCTATCACTAAAAAAGACCATTCTCCAAATCCTTTCCAAAAAAATATTTGTAACCTCTTCTTGAGAGCTCTTGAGTTAGTAAACGTAGTGATTTGTTGACAGTGACCGTCAACCGAAGCTAAACATAAAATAGTCTTCATTAACGTATCCTCCTCAGTCCCGGGACATATCTACAATTATTTTAATCTGAATTTATGTTTTCTAGTTAATTAGATGATACCAAACAACATAAGCGATTTCTATGAAAGATTCTGTCATCCGTCAGGACGCACTGAACTAGATGCATTAAAACATTTCACTTGGCCAAGTGGTGAAAAAAACTCAAACGTGGATGCATTGTTTACAATACGCCAGGGCCGAGGAGGATATACTCATAAATGATGTATGCAATACTACTCACCCTTGCCGCTGCGTGAAGATTTCCTTCGCTGCAAGCGACTCCTGTTCACATCACCTGACCTGTTGACCCACACACACGGATCCTCGCCACTTCCACATTCAATACTCCTCTTGGTCTATATAAACGTTCCAAACCGCGAAGGCCCCCACAGGTACACGCGCGTGTTTCACCAGTCACTTCTCCACCCACCCTGGCCTGCCAGCCATACCCTGTCGTCTTCCCTCCCTCGCGAGGTCCTCCCACCGTGAAACTCAGCGGCAGACTGCGAAAATGCCCGTTCTGTGGAGAGATAGACAGGGAACTTGAATTTCGCTCACTGTCAAATGCGATGCTCTTTCTCCCGCACCACTAGCGCGATTGTTTACCACATGGAAAATACAATGGCACTCTTTGCATGATCATAATTGCGGCCATGAAAGTTGACAGAGGACGACAAACAAATCATTATATTGCGAGCCTAAACCAGAGGGACCACATAGGGAAGGTCCCAAACTATTCGGCAAAAGGTTGATTCATGCGTAAACGTGAATGAGACGAGCTTTGTAGATTTCCGTACTGCTTCATGCGCAGAGTGAAGAAAAATTATGTCATGACATTTTAACACTGGATAGCAGTAGCAGGTAGGAAACAAAATTACTACAAACACGCGCCATTTATTAACTACCGAAGTTTTGCACCAAGCGCTCCGATTGGCCGCGAGTTTGCCCTGTTTCAAGATGCTCTCGTTAGCTCATGACTTCGAATTCTTTGCCTTCCATGGATCACGATGCATTAGAGGCATCCGGCAACAGGGTAAACTTTAGGCCAAAGTTTCTTTTGCTACAGATGGTGAGTTTTTGACCAAAATATCATTCGTTATTTTAATTCCTGGAGGTATCACACTGTCTAGGGTTAAAATTTCGTGACACAATTTGTCTTCATCCTGAATATATTCCCCGATCAATATCGAGGAGTAAACGTCATCCTCAAGGAGAGCGGGGGAGCCAAAGTGCTGATTTATTAAATTTCTAGCTTCTAAATCGGGCCTAAATAAAAATGCCCTGCACGTCGATCTGCGCAATTAATTGTCTTACAATTTAAAATTTCATGTTTTCCCGGCGCATAGATCGAAGAAAAAATTCTCGGGATTCCCACCGGGTGTGGCACTGGGTTAATTCTCCCAACGTTTCAATGGCTATGTCTGCCATCGTCTTCGGGGGTTAACTTGTAATGGTACTTTTTACGGTACTTATTTATTTATTGATATCCCTGGTTGCCGTTATCGCTACATCCGCACTCAACAATAACGGCAACCAGGGATATCAATAAATAAATAAGTACCGTAAAAAGTACCATTACAAGTTAACCCCCGAAGACGATGGCAGACATAGCCATTGAAACGTTGGGAGAATTAATCCAATACCACACCCGGTGGGAATCCCGAGAAATGTTTCTTCAACTTCCAATTTATTTGGAAATTAGACTTTTAACCCGTGGAGTCAGTTCGGAAGTTAAGAATAGGATTGATTATATCATCACGAATACATATTTCGGTAAACATTCCTATTCACAGCTCTTATCTCCGGGAAATCCGTATCGCTCTGCTCGCAAGCGATACCAGTGGCGCCTTTTGCAAACCTATTTGAAATCGTGGTGTGTGACAGCACATATTGTCGTCCTTCCTCGGAAGAATCCTCCATAACCATATTCGCGGCCCGAGCATTCCACAGCGAGCAAATAACTGAAGTTCAGTAAGCATCTCTGCGGAATGACGGGGATCCACCGCGTAAAATAGTTTCAAATGTTGAGGGAAGCATTGATAAGATGTTTTCACCCGCGGAGCGGCGGTACATTGCACTGGGCTGTGGGATGTGGGGGTCTTCCAGATTGAATAGCACACCATACTATAGGAAATAATACACAACATTTTGCTACATAACTTAATTACATTTTAGAAGTGCATTGTTAAATTAATATTTTTCTACAGAAAAAATGCAACTCTCTCATTTTGTGCCCAGACTGAAAGCTAAATATCATAAAAGGTGAAACGAGTGTGCTAGGCGAATCCTGGATCTTTTTTTCCTTCTCATATTACCAACAGCTACGCCACTGCTGTCGAACCAAGTTGAAAAACCCTCGCACACCCCCCTACCTCGACGAAGAATGCGGCAACAGAGGCCTGCAACAGTCTATCTGATTGAGAGACTGGGCCACCCGATTAAAACGTCTAAAAAAATGTTACTGACCATTTTTATGTGTTTTAACGTGTAGTTATTTTTTTAAAAATATATGGTAATATTTGAATTTCACATGAATAATGATTATATTTCACTCTAAAGGCCGTTTGACACGGGGAACGTACTTGTGCAATCTAACGTGTGTACTAAGGGGCAGTCAAAATTGCGTCGCGTAAAGCGGTAAATTAATAGAACAATGCGTGCACGAGAGATGGAAAAATAGCCCCTGTTCTAATTTCGTTCATACATTCGCGCAATTCCGCTTCATTTTAGAAATTAATGCAGCTCTAACCTGCGCAATTCCGTGCCCCGTGTAAAACGGCCTTAAGAGGGTGCTTACAAAAACTTAATCATCTTTTATTGTAAAATTTATATAATTACATTAGAGGTTTTTAGCCACTTAGTTATAGAGCGTTCCACATTTAGTTGACAGTATGGGCTCTTATCGAGAATCGTTTCCCATGTTAATCTCCGTAAGGCCAGGAGCCCGGTGTTGTCAATAACAACACAAAAATTAATGTTACGTTATGCACTGATTAAAAATTGCATTCTAATGTAGAAATAGATGCTGAATTCATTGGTGCCAATAGTTTTCCGATAAAAATTACATAAAAAGCTATAAAAAACATTTCCTTAAATTTCCGTCAGGAACGTGTATTTTTTTACTTTATCTTCTTCTCGCAATTTCTGCCTGACCGTTGTCTGTATTGAATTGAATCTTCTGCACAAAATTCTTCACACTATTCTCTCATAGAAAGTTTTCATCAATTGTACAAATATTGAGTTAAATGTTGTTATGCCGACGTAACACTCATTAGGACAAGAAAATTTTGATTTGTGCAAGGTAAAAAGTAGTCGCTTACTAACTTATGATTCTTACGTCGTAGGTCCCCATACTCTGCGTAACAAATGGGGACAAAACTGCAAAGTTATTTTTGGTGAAAAAATAAATAACTTACATCAATTCTGAAGCGAGTTACAAGGTTTTGATCTTAAGAAAAAATATTACGGCGCCGCTGGGCCGGGCTTCTTGCTTAATCTTGCGCGTAGAGGGAAAATTCTCGGGAGGAAAAGGAGTTTTTTTGTCAATGCATTCTATGAAATGTATAAATCTATTCGTTTGATATCCTAAACAGAGAATACTAATACGTCGTAACAGCAGTGTTTTAATCTCAATGGATTGATACACGAAAGTAAGCAAGCGGCTTGGAAATAAGATGCTTTCGCCTTGGGTGTTTCGGTCCCACCGCGGAAACCAAGAAAGAGAATATCTCATAATCTGTGCGAAACACTACCCCATCCAGTGCACGCCTTTTACAAAAAGGGGCTTGGGTTTTTCCTGAAGTTCCTTTCATACGGTTTCATAAAACGTCTGCACCAGAAGCGACCCAATCCGAAGGGGCCGTGGGAAGAATTTACGAAGGCGTTCAGTTTGTCATTGCATTTTTTGGAGTGAACAAGCGTTGTGTAGCCTGCTGAATTTGAGAATTGTGAAGTGTTTTTTACACTTATCTCTGCTGTAACACGCCCAACCAATATGTCCGATACAAAGAAGAGGAGAAAAGGTGAGAAGCTCATAAGCCGCGAAAGACGGTGCTCAAAGTCTTCTCGTACTTCAGAAAATCACTCAGCATTAGTGAGGCCTGCCGAGAAGCTAGAAAGGCTACTGGGTGCTCGAAGTCCACTGTTTACAAAGTGAGAAAGGACCCGTGGACGTACCCAGTATCAAAACTATGGGGGGGGAGGGGAAGTCATGGTTGTTCAAGTTGTAGGTAAGATTTAAGCATGGAAAAGGTGAATGAAATTAACATTTTAAGGAAACTGTAACAATCTTTATTAATTTTTAAAATTATTAGCTTGAAAAAATATTATTTTCCAAAAAGACATTTTTGATTTTTGCTTCTAAGGTGGGGCAGCTGTCCCCTCGCTGGGTATGCCCATAGTTTTGGGGTGTAGAAACAGAGGTTTCCTTCCCTCTCCATTGGACTAAGAATGAAAAAAATACATCATTGTGACTACTGGGGTTTTACACAAAATTTCAATTATATTCAAAGAGAAGGTACTCATTCAAGATGCCGATGTGAATCTTCATTAACCCTCGAGAGAGGGATCTACAGGAGCAGCTGTTTGACTAGCCTTAATTAATGGCATACTTTTATGAGTTTTCTTAAAAATAAATTCTTTTTTCATGATAACCATTTCATGGTTCCTCATGGTAAATGGTTTTCTCTCATTTTTACATTTTACCTGAGCATAAAAAATTAAATGGTAAATGCCATCTATTTTAAACAGTCAATAGCATTTTAAACCTGCAGATGAATTACAGAAATAATTTTTTACCTCAATTCACGGATAGTATTACTTGGAATTTAGATTTGATGACATTATTTAGGATAAAAAAACCTAGGATTTGAGAAATATTATTTATTTTCCATCACTTTGGCTAGGGTAGCCTATTTTATCTCAATTTCTATTTTTCTATTTCCCAAAGCTAGTACACTATTTTTCAGTTCATTATATTACGCTTATGCTTTCCATGCTTTCTTCTCCTCATTGCATGTATTAGCATCTGTTCTTTTGTTTCATATTATATTTAAATGAGTTTCTACGAGATGAGATTCCTCCAACTCTGAGAAATTATTCGCTTTTGCTTTTTTTTAAACTTGAAAGTTGCGGTTTTCACGTAGATAATAACAAATGCCGTTGTAATGCGCTGTAGACAGCCAATAGGAAAGCTACTTACAAATCTATGAGAATAATAATGCTACGCGATTGCCGATCAAGTGATTTTGATTGTTGATCAAGGATCAGATTGGTGAAACGGATGCGAGATTTGATCTCGGATCAGGGAATTGATGCCGATCAACTGATCGCCGATCAAAGAGAGGTTGGTGAAATCGGCCCTTAAAGTTGCTAGGGAATTTATTTATTTAAAGTCAACACTTTGAATACTTTTCTACATTTTCTTCTTGAACATCCAGCTTATCTTTACCAATATTATTACTCATAAGACAAAAGGTTAGTCCTGAAGAAAAGGTCATTATCATTAGTCAACAATCCTATACTGATTCCCATAATAATTTGTTTCCGGGTTAATTCCGCGTTAACTTGGAACCAATCATTAACCCGGAAACCAATCATCAATTTAATCACCGCTGAAGCCTCCATAATAATCCTAAGATTTCTTTGGCGCAGCTCTTCATTCCTCTGTCCTATCCTGTCCTGGCTTTTTCATACCCACGTATTTCTTCTCTTTTACATCCTTGATAACCCTTTGTCCTATGTAACTCGTTTGGGGCCGTCCCTTGCCCTTCTTCTCTTCCTCCTTCTACGATTTGTTTCATTGTCTCCCATGACGATGTGGCCAACCTAGTTTTCCCGTCCTCTGCGTAAGGTTTTTAGGAGGCTTCTCTTTTCTCCCACTCTTCTTAGCACTTCCTCGTTACCTACACGGTCGATCCATTTTATCTTCATCATTCTTCGGTAGCACCACATTTCGAATGCTTCCACTCTTGACCTCTCTGCAGCTGCCAACGTCCAAGCGTCACTTCCATAGAGAAACATTCCCTATATGTAGCATCTGATGAATTGATCCCTTACTTCTATGCTTGTATTCTCAGCTGTAAGAAGATTATTCTTAGTAGAAAGCTCTCTTCGTCTACGCTACTATACTATTTCTTTCTTGCTTCGTTCATCGTTGGTAACTCAGCTTCCCAGGTTAGAAAACTCTTTTTCGTCTCCCAGCTTATACCTCCATAGGTCAATATTTGTCTTAGCCTCCTCGCTTTTACTGCACAATAATACCGTAGTCTTCTATTTATTGATATTCAGCTTATATCTGGCCATTATCCTTTCCATATTTGTCAAAGTATTCTTCAAATCCTTTTCTGTCTCGGCTATGAGTGCTATGTCGTCAGCAAATCGCAACATGCTAATTTTTCCTCCGTGGATATTGACACCCAAAGCATTCTCTTTGATTCCATTGATACCTTACTCGATGTGAGCTCTAAAAATTATTGGGGAAATTGCACACCCTTGTCGCACCACTTTGCCTTTTCTTGTTTCCGCACAGATGGGTCCACATTTTAGTAATATTTGGCATAATGCTACTCAGAGACCGAAAACAAGGAAACTGATCCTTCTAGACGTAAAACGTAAACAAAGCCAAACATCTATATGATTTTAGAAAAAAAGGTTTATTAATCTATACATCTAGGTTTCTATTTTTAACTATCTTTGAAAACGCCCCTCTCTGGTGCAAGCCATGTTACAGTTGAAACACTTTTAGAACACTAAAAAAACACGTCTATTTCGTGGAATTTGTAAAATAATTGCTAATTTACCAGAAGGTATCACGCAAGCCAGTTGGTATATGAGCATGTACATTGTACAAGTAGGGTAGAATGCCCTATTGTTGGCACCCCCCCAGTTGTTGGCACTCTGTAATTAACTGTGTGATATTAAGAGACAGAGATGCATTGCATTTTTGATGTTTCTGTATTTAGAAGCAAAGGAGTTTTACTTAATATATATCAGCAGTTCCATCCACCTTACACCATTTGAGAAGTGACTGCGGACCATATAACCAAGTGCTGCATTTTCTTTGGAGAAATTGGAGATTTCCTTAGCGGAATTTTAAGAATATAACTTCATCTGGATGCGTTTTTTATTAATATCAACCCATTGAATAGTATGAAACTTAGATATTTGTAATGATAGTAATACCTCAATGAGGTTGTTTTTTACTTAGAGCCTGTTATCGAAATTAAAATTGATTTTTATGGGGTGCCAATCACTGGTATGTAAATATTGTTAATTTCCAGTGATTGGCATTGGGTGCCAAGTATTGGAAATTTCATCAACTACAGCTATATATTTATTTTGTACGCCAAATGCATTGTACTGCTAGTATAAATGCGTATTTTATATTTTGGCTCATAGAAATGAGTGCAACCAGTACTTGGCATGGGTGCCAATAATTGGATATAGTCAAACTAATAATTTCAAATAATTCCAAGCAAAACAATTGATAAGTGATAATGTCAAAGAATTCGAGCAAAATAATCGCGGAAATCCTTTTAAGGGCAATACTCCCGAGAATAAGTGGTTTTTACGCAGATATCCTGAAATTTCTTACCGTTCATTTGAAGGAGTAATTGATGCAAGTGCATGCGTGAGCGATATCCTCTATATGTCAGAGGCTGGTTTAAACCTGTGGAGGACATTCTTAAACAACAAAACAAGTTTGTGATACCCTCTCTGATCTGAATAGCTTGTTAATTGGCGACTAAACTAATTTCATGTGATGCCCTGAAAAGAACTTACTCAAGTAAAAATTTCTCCTTTGAAACAGAGCTGATTCTGGTCTGAAACTCCACTGAATGCGCTCAAACTGCCTTGAAACAACCTTGTCACTGCACTGCACTGCCCTGTCCTCAACAAGAAAAAGAGCACTCAACTGAAACTCTGATGCCATTCTCCCTTGCAAGTCCATTGAATTTGAACTGCTTCTCCCTTGTTGCATATGTGCCCCACTGATACTGAGCTGGACAATAGGCTCAGGCCAGGCCGAATTTATGACACCACTGCGTCTCTCTTGCCGCATGTCTTTACTGCCTTGCCACAGAGCTGCGGCAGCATTGGGTATCCCCTCTCCCTCATGGATTTGAACTGCTTCTCCCTTGCTGCACATGAGCTCTACTGGCACTGACAATGAGCTGGACAGTAGGCTCAAAGGCCAGGCCAACTTAATAACTCCACTGAATCTCTCTTGCCGAATGTCTTAACTGCCCTGCCACAGAGCTGCTTCAGCATTTGGGTATCCCCTCTCCCTCATGAATTTGAACTGCTTCTCCCTTGCTGCGCGTGTGCTACCCACCGTAAGATTTGCCAACATACGGAACCCTTCTACCGGACATATACGCGACCCCTGTTTCCAGCGGCAATGTATTTTTTGAATTTAGCTTTTGGTAGAGATGGGCAAAAATAATCGATTATACGTAATAATCGATTATTTTCTTTCGATTATTGCGATTATTGAATCGATTATGGACATCCGATTATTTTGCATAATCGATTATTTGAATATAATCGGCGGGAACAAGAAGCGTGCTCACTTGCGAGAAACGAGAGCGAGCATATACTTTTCATGACAATCTATCCTTATATCGTAATTGGTGATTGAAAATTTTGAAAAAAATCATAAGCAATGAAACAAATTCTAAATTTTTGATGGGAGAAAATATCTATTGTTGAAGGAAGAAATCATGAAAAATTAGCGAAAAAAATTATGGCCGCGTTGAGTAACTACATGATCATATGGAATATAGGGCCTAATTGATCAAGGACGAACAATTTCTTTTCACCGCCAATAAGTAAGAAAGCTAATTGGGCAACTCTTACCTAATAATCAATCGTAAATAAATGTATAACACCTCGTAAGTGGAAGAGCCCAGACACCTCATCTGAAGCCGATTCACCCATAAGTCACTAAAATCCTTTGTTCGGTATAAGCTCAGAAACGAAAGTGATATGGCACCAGTAAAGAGTCACTTGTGGAAGTACTTCCACAAAAATTTGAGTGAGGGTAAAGAAAAACAATCTCCTAGTCATGTACTAATGGCATGAAAAACCTATTGACGATATCACTGTCAAGAACAAGACAAAAACTTAGCTACTTTATTACTACCACCAATGCCTTCTTAAGCTTAAGAAGTTCTTAAGCTTAATGCCTTCGTAAGCTTAAGAAGGCATTGCTACCACTCATCATCCGGATCTAAGATTGTCAGGGATAAAATAACTTAATATTACATGTTCAAAAACGAACTAAATTATTTGACACGCATCATGACACCCACCTTCAAAATACCACCATTACAGCATCCGCACAATCTCAAAATACGACAATAAAACCGATTCTTTGCATTTTATTTTTCACTCAATACAAATGAGACGGTGCGCACCGATATCTTTAGGACTTTAGCGTTCCTACGAGACGATTATTCTACCACGCCACAAAAAGAATCGCTTCACACTCAAATAATCGGTAGCGCACGGTAGCGATTCAGGACAGAATAACAATATTCCTAGCTTACGCAGAGAATCGGTGAATAATCGAAAGCCAGCGCACGATTCTTGAGACGATTATGCACCGATTATCATGATACATCATCATATGGGGCGATTCTTTGGGCAAAATAATCGTGTGCTGAAGGTTAAGCGCTCCCGATTCTTTTGTCCATTATCGTCAACAATGACGCTGCGATTCTGTGGGTGAGGAGAACCCACCCACCCACAGAATCGCAGCGTCATTGTTGACGATAATGGACAAAAGAATCGGGAGCGCCTAACCTTCAGCACACGATTATTTTGCCCAAAGAATCGCCCCATAATCGTATCATGATAATCGGTGCATAATCGTCTCAAGAATCGTGCGCTGGCCATGTATTCGATTATTCACCGATTCTCTGCGTAATCGATTATTTCTGCCCGACTTTTTCCCTGAATCGATTATGCTTGAATTTTATCAGAGAGCTCTATGAATTTTATCATATGATACGATTAATCGATTACGGAAAGTTTTTCCCCATCACTAGCTTTTGGCAACACGTATACCTTTTCCCGCGCGTCAAGCCATAGCCACCTAGAGAAAAGGCCCCGTCCAGCCCCCGGCTTCTCCCTAACTCTCCCCTGCTGGCTCATGCGACCCTTACTGTCCGATTAGTTCGTCATTTTCACCGCTGGCGCTACTTGTGCACTCGTCCGACGTCAGCCTTGCGATTGCATGGGAAGTAATGCGTCTTGGTGATTCATTGCGATAAACCACGTTTTTTTACAGTCTTTTCCTGCAACGGAGGCCAGTTTTACTTATGGTATATCGCTGATCGAGTGTTTAGGAGTTGGAAAAACTCTCTATTTCAGTTTAAAAGGAAAATGGTGGGCAAAAGATGTATCGTGCCAGGTTGTATGTACCTCTGGGTATGACTCTAACTTAGAAAAGGTGCATATCTTTTTGGTGTCAAGGGAAGAAAGACTACGAGCTGAGTGGCAGAGGTGCATTCCTCGTGATAATTTTATCGTCAAGTATCCGCAAGTTGTTTGTGAAAAACATTTTATTGAATCCGATATTCTTCGTGAGAAGATTATCACGGACAACGAGTGAAACGTCGCACAGTGGTCCGGATCGCGAAAAAGTCAGACAAAAATCAGATTTTCGTTGGATGTTTTGAAAAATTGCTCCCTACATGTTATTTGGCGAGCTATTTTCATTTCTGCAGTTATTTTTACGAAAAACTATTATTTCATGCGATATCGTGGAACTTTAACTTATTAACTGGCTAATTGTAACGCTGACTGCATAGATAAACGGTAATCATGATAAAATATGAAAATAAATGATAATTAGTTGTATAGAATGAGTTAATATTCTTTCAAATTAGTCAATAAACAAAAAAAAACGGCTAAAAGTAGGGTTTTTTGGTGCATTGACTTACGTTAAAGAGGTGCGATTTCCAGATTTCGAGAGATTCTTCTGTATGGACTAAAAAGTAATTAATAAATTAGTGTCAAAATAGTATTTAAGTGACTCTTTTATTCTCATAAAAGCATGGTTAATTCCTCATAAATTTACAATTATGTATTACAATTGTTCAGCATCAGATTCTTCTGAATCCCTCCCATCCTCCTCTTCTCATTCACTCGAAGAATTTTGAGACTCTTGCAAGACCAAGAGATCACGAACCTCCTGCGGAAGATATTTAAGGCCCCGGCATTTGTTTAGTTCAGTTCCTAATGTGCTAATAAAAGGATCCGATATTAGGATCAGTCTCCGGAAAATATCCTCATTAGTTTGAAGTCGAGATATTTTTATCGCGTGATGCTCACGATATATTCTAGTGTCTTTATTGCGAGATTCCTGGGCCTCCTCCGACAGTTCTCCAATACGAAGAAGAGCCGACTTGATGTCATCTGCACCACTTTTTGCACAGTGGGTGGCATGTAAAACCAACCATAATGTCTCACAAAATTTTCCGCTGTATCCATACAGAACTTTTTAAATTTTACTGAATCAATCAAAAATCCGCAAGACAAAGACCTTAAAATTGTTGAGAAGTGAAATATTAACTCTTCCTCTACTCCTGAAAATTAATTAACTATGTTATATCATGTGAAAAATACTGCATAAAGCAATAATAAAAAGATGTTATATTGCAACAATGAAAAGAAAGCATTCAAAAATATTGACCCTCGCCAGTAGGCTCAGCCGATAGGCGAGAATTTTTGAAAAAGCCCCTAGCTGAGTTTTCATCACTGGATGTACCATATTTTGGCTTCGGCACATCAACTAAAAGGCCCATTCTCTTTTTAAATTCGTAGGTACCAATTAAAAAATAAGACTACTAGGACAATATCCCAGGGGACCCCATATCACCATTAGAATACAAGGAAAATATGAACCTGAGGTGCTTTGAAGGTTGCGAAATGCAATATCAGGAAAATCAACAATTTTGTCCAACCAAGTGCAATTCCGCTTCAAGTGCGATTTAAAAAATATGGCAAATGCTGGAATGCCAGCGAACTTATTCTTAGTGATATCCTCGAAAGGAACGACCTTTCCTTCCCGTGCAGTGAGCATCGAGAAATGATGCTTGCTGCCATCATTGTCCAGTTTTTGAATTCAAGGATGAGGCAAGCTGCACGGGTGGAGAATGCCGAGGTTGGCCGAGAGTATGCCTCCAGAAGGAGAAACTTAAAGTTTTTGAAAAAATAAATGCTATTCATTTTAGCCTTGTAGAAATATCTTTTTTTATCGTTCACACCATTATATTGTTTAACCATTCCTTTGCTTGTAAGTATAAGTATGCCGTGTGTTGCTTTCCAGATGCTGAATCTACAATTACAGTTATCATAAGGATTAATAGTTTCAGTTTATAGGAATTCATATAGGTATCTATCCAAGGAATGGAGCAGCTAATACAGCAGTGGCGAAACAATGGGGGAGGCGTGAGGAGATAGATAGGAAAAAAATTAATGAAAAGTAGAAAAAAAGATGATTTTCGGTGGGTATTGGAAAAGAAAATTAATTGGTCTGAGCTATGGAACTCGAGAGGTAAATATTCGGTCTTAAGTTTTACTGTTGAGAGGACTTACTTAGCAGTTACGCTTGTTACAAATAATCAATGTGAAAGCTGTAGCGGCAAAGTTACGCGAAAGCTTTTTGGCTAGGTCGGCACTCGTTTCTCCTCAACTATCTAGGAATAGTAAAGGGAGATTGCCATTGCTTCTTTATTGCCGCTTCATTTACTAAGTTTTCAGCCTAATACTTCTGTCCATGCTATTGAGTACCTTACCGATATTCTCCGTTAACACTTCGCAGTTTTGCTTCCATTGCAAGGTAATTTCGACCGATGTCCTTTTCAGGTGGGTATATTATCTTCACACCATCGTCCTATTTGTCTTAAATGGCTCGCGGAAATGGGATCTACAAAAAACACACCTTTATTATTTATCCCCGCTGGATTAAGCATTCAAACACCCGATTTCGTAGACTATTTTATGACCGTTTACGGAAGCTACTGCACCAGTTTTCACGAATAAAGCTATTTTATATTCTTTAAAACTGAAGCGCGTAAGAGTGAGTACATGCGCGAAGCACGGCTTACAAAATTTTTATAAATATAGTGCATCAAGTTACCTCACAGCCATATCAACCCATGTAATACGCCCGGAACGACCGGACGAGTGTACTGCTAGCGCTTGACGGCCGGTATGGGAACTAATCGGACAGTAAGGGAACGTACTATCATTTGCAAAAGTCTTGCAACAAATCGAGCGGCGCCACTGTCGCTCCATTGTCGATTTCTGGCCACCACTAAGTTTGAATGATCACTATCTAGGTATGAATCTTCATGGTAGCTCGGGAACGACTCACGAACGGGTCATCGCGACACGGGAGTGAGACGTAGGAAATCATTACGATGTTCAGTTGAGTAAACGAGCGTAGATGTTGTTAAGTCGTCGCGGCGTTTGAGATTATTTTTGTACCCGTAGTTGACTGGAGTAGATAATTGAAAATATTTACCCGTTAAAAGAGTGGGTACCTATGACGCCTGGCTTCCAATGGTAAACCCCATAAGGCCGGCTGGGGCGATTTCGCCATTAGGAACACAGAAATCAACTCGCTCGTAACCCTTTTTTTCAGGGATTCAACGTCGTTCAGGAGACTTCATATTAAGTTGTCGAAATATTTGTTCGATATAGAAGAATTAATAAATGAAAAAAAAATTAACTGGCAATTTTCCGGAAAAAACACGACTCTGTCGTCTCCACCATATTTAATTGATTGGCATTAAATAGTTCTTTACGTAGGTTGAAGCTGATAAAGATAGATCCATGAGCTTTCTTCTTCATTAATTATCACTTTGTTAATTGGATAAATATATTTACACCGTTGGAAATGTTTCTTCGGAAAAAAAATGGAATTTTGATTGCCAAAAAAAATCGCTAGGCCTCATCGTTGCTAGCAGAATGTGTCTCTATTTTTACTGTTTACATATCTAGGAGAGGCTCACATTTTTACGATAGCACTAACATATTTAGTGATCATGTCGCATTAATCTTCTTTTTGTTATAATAAATTAGTTATTGTTTCGATTTTAATATTTCGGCCACTATTATATTATTAAGGAAAACCAACGTAAAGAGTGACTTAATAGTACGACTTTTCCCTATCCACGAATGCCTCCAATGGTAAGGTTTCCAATAACAACAACGGACTGAGATTAAATTGAAAGTCAATTTAAACCAATATTCGCCCTTTTTTAGGGAGGGAAATACTTATTTGCGCATCTATTAGGGAGGTAAAATACTTTGCGCATAATTTAGCCGCTCCCTCAGCTCTTACCGCTGAATCGGGTGCTCCCGGGCCGTAGTTTTGGCCAGCTAATAGGTCCTGCACCTCGTCTTGCCCTACATCTTTATCGCAACTTTACCAGCCAGGGACGAGGAAGTAGGTTACCTGGAGTAAAACTTGCAGGCCGTAAGTGATTCTCACGTACTTCCAAAATAGTGTAAATAGGGCAAATTTGTAGCACTATCATATACATGTTGATGCCACAATTTGCTTGAAGAAAGTACGCACTAGATACGATAAATACCTCAAGATAAGCCTTTCCTATATTTAAAAATAAGCACCGTGGTGCGTGCGCGATCAAGGATTACCATTACATAGGTTATTCCTACGATTGTACTTACTAGATCAGCTAATCTCACATTCTGTCCCTTTCCAACAAAATTACTGTACTAAAAAAACACTGATTGTAGAATACTGAAGCCTAAAGTTTGAAATTAAAATTCTTCACTTAATTTATATCTTTCTCTATCTCTAAGAAAAGTTTCCGTCACTGCTCATTTACGAAACGAAAAAGGGTAAACTTGTTCTGAAAAACTTTACTGGAGAAATTAACTTGGTAGGAAATGGCGACAAGTTGATGACAAATAGGCAGCATACTACATAGACGGACAGCATAATCGCTGCAAAATATCATTCATAATTTTCTTTTTAATCAGATAAAATTGATCTATTTAAGAAATTACGTATATGGAATCTTAGATTATTACGATAGTTCTCATTCCAAAGTGTTGAGCAGTTACGGACCTGTTAAGGAAACCTACTAAAGCACTAGGAATTACATTCACCAGTGATTCTGATTTGAGTTCCTTCAAGAAAACGCAATTAATTCGTCCTACCGCGTTAACTACTCATGATTCCCGTCGCACGGTCATTTAAATTAGAAATTGTTGCAAAAAATGCTCAAATTCAACAGCTGGTACC
The DNA here is from genome assembly GCF_921293095.1 of Ischnura elegans. NCBI lineage: Eukaryota > Metazoa > Arthropoda > Insecta > Odonata > Coenagrionidae > Ischnura > Ischnura elegans. Next base: position 115,394,693 of record NC_060254.1, on the reverse strand, counting down.
CTCTTAACATAACTTTCAAAAATAAAAAAACTTTAAAATAAAATACGACTGTGCGGAGGATAAAAAAATTTCGGCCACGGGAAGGACTCGAACGCGGGACCCTCCGATCACAAGTTCGGATGATTATCCACTGAGCTATTTCTAGCTCAAGGTCATCTTGCGGTAATTTTGATTATTATTTGACACTGAGCTCCTTCATGTGCTTCTCCTACGGCTTCTCACTTGAACGAATTTGATCAAAATAATCACTTTCTCGGTATACTAGTCTTTTATTCGTTTATATGATTATAACTTGAGCACGGAGGCTTTCGCATACTCTTATGTTTCGGCTGGTTAGTATATACAATAGGAATATAATGATGTTGTCGCCTGCGACTTCGGTATGGTATCGTCTTTTTAAGTTATTATTATTTGTTATTATGTTTCAAACTCGGTATTTGTATTTCTAATGAAGCAAGCGTATACATTCATTACAAACAGAAATTCTGTTAGGATTGGCTTATGTCCTTATTACTCGGCTTGAAAGGTTTTATGAAATGAGCTGCAGTTCCACTGATGCCTTAAACATAAAACGTATTGCCAACAAACACATTTCCTAATACAATGTAACCTACTTAATGCAAGTAGATAATTCAATTAATAATCCTAAGTAAGTATCCTACATTATCCCGAATTCATCAGTGTGTATGTAAATGATTGCATCTGAATAAGATAACTTAATCATCAACGACATAGCAGCTTAGAGTTATTATTCGCATTCATACTAATTCAGTAGTAGAACATATTATCAAACAATACCTGTTGAAATCCGACAATCATTAAAAATGGGACTTTTAGCAGGAATTAAGTTTTCCACGTCATACTTCGAATAAGTGGAAAGGAATACATCTATACCGATTGACGGACGTCTCTTAACGGAGAACTCTGTTATTACTTACGCAGCGATTAATGCCGATCAGCTTAACTAATTCATATTTTACGTGTATGCTCAGATATTTATATGACGAAACACTGGGAATTTCAAAGCTGCCTCGTATCATAAGTCGTAGATATTGTATTAAAACATCAACCCGAGTCGATAGATGTAAACAAAACTCTTCCATGTTCACAGTGAACGACTCGTGATTTCCAGCTCTCTGAAAAGAGCTGAGATCACACAAAAAGAGCCAAGCTATCAACTTTTTAAAATACGTGGAGCCGCGGACGCCGGGGGCTGGCCCCGTCACAACCCAGACAGCACACATGCTACTGTATACATTAAATATACGTATACGTAGTGTATAACATGCGTATACAGTAGAAGATACACGTATACTGTATACGTATAAAAACCTTCTACCCACCATCTACCAAATGTATATAACGCAGCAAATGTCCTCCTACCACGCATATACAGTATACGTATACAGTATACGAGACATATATATATACAGTATACAAGACGTATATATGTATGAAAGCAGAAAATTACTGCAGAATTCCAGGTTTTCTAGGGAAATTTTACTAAATTCCAGGTCAATCTTACGAGATAAAAGCTATGTATACGAATTTTACAACACTACATTTACTTAATACTTTTAATTAATTCTATAATTATGCATTGTCCTAATTAAAATTCTTACATTTTTAAAAGAAATTATTCACTTATTTTATGAATGCAACACTTGGAATATCAACAAATTTGTCAAAATTGTAAAAGTTATCTAAACAGTGTTTGCACTCATAAAGTGCAATTTAAAATGCAATCAATTCATTTTGAAGCATGCATGTAAGTATATAAAATAGGCCTGAAAATTGGCCTTGCACTGACAAATTTCATGTGAAACGAGTTTGAAATAAAAGATTTTAAATGCAAAGCAGGAGCAAAAATTCATGGATATTTTTAGTGACAAAAAATCATGCATATTTCCAGATTCCCAATCACTAAACACCCTGAGTATATTTTTCTTCATTGAGCAAAATCCTGAATGCAGCTGTTGACATACACTGCCGTATTAAAACTGAAATTCAAGTAGCAAAACGAAAACTAAATCTCTGTTCTGGTGCCAGTGTGAATTTAGTGCAAGCGTGGAAGTACTAGTACATTCATTTTGTCATTTAGTGTGAGTGACATCTCCAGCATTTCAGAGTGTTTACGTACATTTGAGAACATCCTGTCTAAGCAGCAGAGAGCGTTCATAAACATAATGTAATATGCTAGTGTGTTTTGCATTGTTCTGTTGGAACACTTACCAGTTTGTTTGAGACTTCTTGCTGACAATTAAGTGAATAGAGAAAAAAATCTGTGAGATTCAGGTCTTACAGGGTCTACAGAGGAAATGGAAAACACATGTGTGCTGTTAAAACAAAATAATTATATTTAACTAAATATTACACATTTTTACTAATATACCACACAATCTCAGAAATACATAAGATATTGAATTCATTAGACACAATAAAGGGGCCAAGCCCGGATGGTAAACCACATTTTGTGCTTAATTATCGTCAAGAGGTTTTAGTGGATCCTCTCACAGTATTATTTAATCAGTCTATTCATCCAATGTAAAAAAACATCTTATCGTATGAGTAAATTCACTAAGCATAGTAAGTTAAAAGTCAATTTAAGAAGTAGTAAGAATTTAGATGTCAAATATAACTAGACAAATATTTTCTGAATATTTTGATGAGTGTTGATAAATAACAAATACCGTTAGAAATGCCTTTATTCAATGTAAACGAAAATAAAGACCAATAGGATCAATATCAATGTTTTTGCCTGATTATCCTTCCTTAAGGTCACAAGAATCCATGAAGAACAAGCTCACTTTTCCTCGTATTTCTTCATCATTGGCAATTTGGAAAAGTCTTCCTTTCTACACCTGTAAATAATATCACATAAACTTTATTAGAATCTATTAGTGATACATCTAATTTGTCTAGTTGAAGTAAGTCATTTTGTTAAAAAGTAATCTCTATTGATGTGATTTTCCCTTAAGCTATATAAATACCAACTATCAACAAAGGATATTTCGAAAAAATTCCCCATCAGTTCTATATGTAAAAAACGATAAGTTATTCACCTTGAATAATCGAAGTACTAAATTGATTTGAGAATTTAATTCTTAATAATTTAAAACCGATTTGTCTAAACCTAAAGAGTGAAATACCCTCTGATCTCCAACAAATATGATTATATTTTAAAGGAAGCAACACTAATGGCAAAACAGCCAATTAAAAAAATGTAAATAACTTTAAATGACTTGATAAATAGTAAAGTCGAGAAATGTTTGTTCACATTCCTCCCACACTACGGTGATTAAATGCGTCAAGCACATAAATAAATTAAAGTTTACGCGAATGCAAAGTTTTTCAATCAATAGAAGATGGATCCCTCAGTCTCAGAAAGTGTGAGAAGGTTGAAAATATTAAGAATTTGCGTCATTTAAGAAAGAAAAATGTGGCAATGGCAACACTTCTACTTACCCAGATTGTGATGAAGGAAGCAAAAGTAGCACTTGAGCGGTTGATAAACTTTCATTGGACAAGTTTCGCAAACAGCAAACACAACACTACAAAAGTTAAGTTATAACGGTAATTGATTGCCTAGGTGCAGGTGAAACAAGTAAATGAAGAACTTAAGAGGCTGATAAACTTCGGCAGGATCAATTTCGCAAACGACGAACACAACACAGTGAACGCAACATTATTCGCGTGGTCTTTGATTGTGAAAGCGGTTATGGACGCATTTACGTTTGCATATGTTTGTATCTGTGGAAATCGACAACTGGTGGAATCGACTATCGACGGAATCCACTATCGATAGGTCGAAATCACGGGCGGGAGTCCAAATCTTGGCATTCAAAAAAATTAAGTTTCGCGTTATGACTCGAGGAATAAATTCCACTGAAAAATATCTTTTTTGTTTCATCGCCTCAGTAGATAAAAAAGCACGATTGAAATCACACTTCGAAGAGCATTTTTCTTTATGAAAAGAGGGACTTTTCATGGCAGGATTTTTTACATCTTAAGGCAGTTCATTGATTTTTTAAATTAATCTGGATTTCTTAATAACCCAGGCGGACAGCGTTCTTGGGTGTTCCGAACAGAAATGATAAAACACTCTCCAGTACCGTTATCAGCCACCTTCATTTTTGCCAGGGCTGCCTGAAGCCAACCGGGGAAAATAAATTCACTGATGAATCAGTTTAAAGATATTAAATGAGACGACGTCTTTATCCAATGAAACCAGAAGGAGAATAAGAAGAGAGTAGCGGCTCGAGCCGATACCTTTACAAAGAATGAAGATACATGTACAAACGTAATTATTTGCTTTACCAACCTCGCTGCCGTGAATGACACCTGCCCTTTGCGAACAGGTCCCACTCCATGTTTTCAGGGAAGAGTTAGCTGGTAAGGTTTTCCAACTAAATTCCAACAGTGTTTTTCACGTGACACCATCACGTGGACTACCATTCGTCTGGCTCCTACCCTTCCACATAGTTGGCGTGAGTGGCCCTTCCTGATGTAATTTAGATTTATTCCTGTCAGTGTAGCTCTTGGGGTCATAGGAGCACGCAAGTAACGGAAAGGTTTTAGCCCATTGGAAAGGACGCTGTGTATACTGAAGGCTACATATGGAAATAGTATACGGACAGAGTAACCTTTAGAGGACACTAATTGTTTACTAATGGCTACACAGTAGCGGATACAGAAAAAAACTCTAAGAGGGGGGCGTAAAAGATATCTTGACCAACCTTTACTTTTATCCTAAAAAAATAATCAAGTCACATGCAAAGTTTAAGAAAGTGTTATTTGAACTGATTATACGCACATGAAATACAAAGCCATCTTATGACATAAAAAAGTTAAAATTGTAGTCCTGCAATGTTTGGTTATGCGGGCGGCCAGGAAAGGGTTGGGGGGCGCGCCTCCCATATGCATCCGCCACTGAGATTACATATGGAAACAGTATATGAAAGGTATACGTATACCTCTCAGATACTGTTTCCATATGTAGCACATACGTATACAGTATATGAAAGGTATACAGATACCTTTCGTATACTGTATACGTATACGCTTCAGGATACTGTTTATGTATACCTAGAATCTAAAACATGTATACAGATTCTCAAGGAAACAGTATACACCTGGTATACTTACGGTATACGTATACCGTTACCAGTGTGCTGTCTGGGAAGCGACGGCTGAGGCTTTCCAAAAGATCCTGAGCTGAAGAAGAAGTGTATATGGGGGATAAAAAGAGACAATGTCACCTCGACGGAAAACATTAAGGTATGTACTCTTTCTAGCTGTAATTATTTGGATGTAATTTCTAGCTAGATGTGTCTTGGGGATGTTGACAGTACTAAAAGTGGTGATTTAAATACAGAAGTGGCATTTCAATTGGAAATTCTTGTAGTTTAGCTAAATTTTTTGTATTATTTCGTTCAGTAAACGTGAGGTTGAAGGAGTTTCTTGGGAATTATAATATAGCTGCCAAGTTTATAGCATCGAATATTCTTTATTATCTTGCCCTCTGCTGTGTTATGCGTCTAAAAACTCAGCAAAACAGTGCTTATTTAACTACACTTTTGTTACTCATAGTTGAAAAGCAACTTGAATTATCTACGCGATAATTTATGTGCTTAGGTATTTTCCATGAAACTACCAGTCTTTTATTTTTGGCGTAGTAACTTATATTAGGGGGTAAAGCACATAAATTTCTAGGGTTCTTGGGTTCAAATTAATTTCAGCTTATATATAATTCCGTAAGACCAACGGTATTTACTTGATAAATTGCATGGATAGCATCTAATCATGAGAAATGCATAAGTCGCGTCAGAAACGTATGTTTCTATACTATGCTATACTATGTTATTGGTGTGTCTGAACAACCGTGAATGAAAATTTGCGTTTTTCTCTTACAATTGGTGCGATGAACCGTAATTTATCTATGCCCGGCTTTCATCATCTGAAATTATCTTATGGTCTAGTTTTAAATTTTAAAAAATCTTTAAGGTACATAATGATCTCCTATATTTACTGGCCAAGTCATTAGATATCTCTCATGCAGAAATGCCTAAAATTGGAAATGAAATAACTACTTAGTAATTTTCATGACTTTTTCTTATTTATTAATTTTAGTCGTGTGATCTTCACTTCTCAGAGAGTGACATCAGAAAAGAACCTGTGGCCTTGCGGGAGAGGATGGGGAAGATAACTCGTGGTGAATTAGAAGTGTCATAGGAGGAGGGAGCCATTACTTTATTTGAAACTGTCATCTAGAAGCAGGGGCGGATACAGAAAAAACTCAAGGGGGGGGCGCAACATATCTTGAGTTGTCTTTACTTTTATCGTAATAAAAGATCACAGTCAAGTCACAGCCAAAGTATACGAAAATTTCATTTAAAATGATTGTAAACATGTAAAAGATAATGCCACCTTATGATATGAAAAAGTTGCAATTGTGGTTTTGCAATGTTCGGCAATACGGGCGGATCCGCAAGGGGGGGGCGCGCGCCCCCTGCGCCCCCCATCTGTATCCGCCACTGTCTAGAAGACAGAATGTCATAGTGGTTGAAGTGACATAAAGGACTATGGTGGATTTGTTTTTTATAAGTGGTTCATGTGACAATGGACATTCATCTGAAAAACTATTGAAGATAGTTATTGTGGCTTCTGCCAGTGCTCTTTTAAATGATATTTGTTCAAAAGAAAATACCAGTATTTGTTTCACCAAATTAGTTCATCGTAATAAGAGAAAATTGTAGGTTTTATTTTGATTGACGAATGGAAATACAAAATATTTGTATTTTACTTCTGTGTTTTTTTCTTTCCTGCCGCCAAAATTCCTTGTGGTGATTACTTCATGCATGTTAAGTAAGATCTGAGGTGTGATTTAAGAGATGTCGTGTTCTTTATACAAAGGTGAATGCTGGTGATGTGGCAGGACTTCCAAATTTTTCATTAGATTGATACATCTACTGAAGTGGGATTGAAACTTTTGCTCATCCCAAATAATATTTAAAATACTTAAGCTCCTGGGACGGGTACGTTTTATTAGCCGAGGCTGGACTATACGTAAATTTTGGCTTGCATTTAGATGCATTCGAGAGTAATAATGGCAGATGTGTCAACGATACCAAATTTCACAAGTAACTATTATTGAAAATCTTATTTCGTCAGGCTCTACGGTAAGGTTTTCATAGCCCATGGGCATATCTAATTTAATGTCAAAATAAAGAAGAATTCACTCTTAAATAATAGATCCATTTGGGACTTTGTGTGAACACCTTTTACTCTGCCAGAAAGAAATTATTTATCCAAGGGAAGTATATGGAATGCAACCAGGTTTAATCAAATACTTGCCATCACCACTTTATGCTATCGAATTTCGAGACGCTTTTATGTTGAATAATAAATGCTCTTTGGATGCAAAGAGCCTTCTCTACATAGTTATTTCAGATTTTAATATTGTTATGTAGTACTTCTAGTTCACAACGACAATTTATGAATTAGTTATAAATAGTTTTTTCTTGAGAACGGCGAAGTTATATGTTACGTGCCATAAGACGTAATATTAACGAATAACTTTGAGATTGAAAAATATTTTTGTTGATGCGTGTCAGTATTTTCTCGGAACCCGCTGACTATTTTCTTATTGACTGAGTAAATTAGGCATCAATTATCTTTTCACTTCGGCGGCTAAACCACCGTCGCAGACAGCACCACAACTACTTCTGTTCTGCCATGCTCTGGCGGTAGCACTTCAATGAGTGACGTCACACGCCTGTGAACGGGCCTTATCTCTAGGTGGCTGTGGTCAAGCTGTCGGTTGCCGTTATTTCTCTCATGTTGCTAGGAGCGAGGTGAGCGTGGGTTTTAGCATGAAAAGATTGATGGCATAAATATTTTCCCGGTACTTCGACGTTTGTTAACGGCAAGAATTAATCGAAATTAAGGTGAAGGGGAGAACAAGTCGGTGGTGGTGACTGCAGTCATTATTGGAGGTAAGCGTTTTAACCTCTCTGATGGCATGTTTATTCCTTCCATGTTTAGCCATGAGAACGTTGATTTTGAATTCGTGTTTTAATCCAGGCACGTTTAAGGATTTCAAGCTCCTTTTTCGGGGGTCATGCAGCCAATAACGAATTCTTCTTTCAACGCGTTGGCTACTGCCGTCCACTTTTCCTGCCTCATGGATACCCCGGACGAGGAGGATAATACACCGACCGGTCATCAATGCCGCGGATGCCGCGCCGTCCGTTAGTCATTCTGCGGAGGACCGGACTCAGTGAGCTCGAGCGGGCTTTCGAAGAAATAAGGAATGCGGGTATGTTTCGCTATAGTGCAATGTATATTTACTGCTTATACTTATTAGTTACTGCTGAATGTTTTGGAATCTTACGTGGTTTTCGTTTGGAGCTCACACATAGCCTTAGTAACGAGTCATCGCTTCGTTTTTCATTTAACTATGATGAGAAGCGCATGCCTCCTCAGTGATAATTTAAGTTTTGCTTTCTATAATTTGAATGGTTCACATTAATGCACCATATAAATAATAAGCCAAGTAAAGGAGAGTTTTTCATGTGCAATTATATTGTTATCAATTGCTATAGAATGTTACTAAAATTGAATGTCAATGCAATTCTATTGAAATGTCAACTATTTATGTTAGGGGTTCCACTTACCCCGGTGTTCCTTACGCAGTTAACGGGTATACATAAATATTTATAAAAAAATAACCTGTTTGTTGAGCACAGAATAGATACTTGTTAGGAAGTTGAGCCTAGCATTTTGTTCGCCACGTTGATGCATGCACATAAATATGAATGCGTTAGAGTGGGAGTGCATAAATATGCTTGCAAGATGCCATGTGTAAATGTAATAAATAGGTAGATTTCCTGCAGGATAGGTTCATAGCAAATGATATAACCTTGTTTTTATTACTAATATTCTATATTTATTTGCAGGGACAATGGAGAGAGTCTGGAGTCAGGATGACAACCTGAAAAGGGATATACCAACTAGACTAAAGCAAGTTATCACAAAGGCATTTGCCACCAAAAGTTGTGACATGGTTAAATACCAAAGGAAGAAGCTACTGAAAAGTAGCAAATAATACTTCACATGTCTATCCAGACTGATGATGGATGCAAATGCTACCATAGCTAAGATATTGATTGTTCATTCCCTGTCAGCCTTTGTAATACTCGCATACCATTCACATCAATCCCCTGATCGACCCCAAACACCACGAACTTTGAAAGAATTTGAACACAATTGTAATATTGGTTTGTATGAGACATTTGAAGTGGTATTTGTTAACCAATTCGGTCCAAATTTTGATATTTTGTTAATAGTTACTTGCTCTTTCATTTGCTTGAAGTATATGCTACCAACTATGGTTTACTGTGTGCAAAAATAAAAGCATTCAAAATTAAATTAAATACTTTACATAATTGGAGATAATTCTTTAGGGCTTGAAATGCTCCAAACATAGTGGCTTTTTGCACACATCATACTACCATGTGGATTCTCTTCTTATCTTTTTCTCCAAGCACACTACACGTTTTGCCATCCTTTTACCTTTACTTCTTTGGTATCTGTACACTCCAAGGAATGCCTGCGGTGTTCATTATTGTAACATATCCTTCTTGTCCTTCCATTTGCAGTAATGTTATTACTGCAATATGATATGGCTTCACCTTTTTGGAGTTTTAATTCGTCTCTATCTTTAGGCATATTTTTGCATTTAGATCACTAAGTACAGTACATTAGTTCCTAAGGTGTGTAACTTGTGAAACAAATCTGGCGAATTATACCAATTATCAACATACAATTAATATCCTTTGTTTAGAAGATTATACGCGGCCATCAAATCCAATACTACCTTTGTATTAACAGGAATATTGTTTACTTCATCATTTCCAACATACATTTTAAAGTTATGTGTATAACCATAGCTGGAATTGCATAATTTGTGCAGTTTTACCCCAAATCTTGCCCTTTTTAACCTTTTGTATTGTTAAAGAGTAGCAAGCCTGTCAACATATTTATGTTATACAACGTAAAAATGTTTAATTTAGCATTAAATTCATATCAATGGAACAATTGTTTTTATTCATTCTGTTTTATTAGGGAATTACAGTCCCTATAGGGAATATCTATCCCTATAGGGAATAGGTGTCCCTATAGGGAATGGGTGTCTCTATAGGGAATGGTAGTCCCCATTGCCAATTCCCTATAAGGAATTTTAATGGGTATTTTCAATGGGGAATTACAGTCCCTATAGGGAATAACTGTCCCTATAGGGAATGGTAGTCCCCATTGCCAATTCCCTATAAGGAATTTTAATGGGTATTTTCAATGGGGAATTTTTAACAGGGATTTTGCTAATTTGATTTTGAGTTAAGTCGTTTGTGACTCTCATCAGTCATGTTTCTTCTCTTTTTCAGGAGCATCTAACTTCCATGACTTCTTTCATTTGGAATATTTTTGTATGTGCTTCAACAGTTATTAATTTATTGATGTATGTTCACGTTTTAATAAATTGTGTCTTGAAAAATGTTGTGATCATTGCAGTTATAATAACTATTGTTGATCACAATCACCTATCCAGGGTGCACCCTTTATCTCCTATCATCCATGCAAAATTGTGGGAGACATCTGTTATGTGATCATCCACTGTTGGCTGGGTTGCGCAAGTTGTTAATTGACTGTATTTCATATGATTTGACAAGGGAATTTTAATGGATTGGGTAGGGGAAATGTATTCAGCCAAACAAGGGAGTTTCAGCCTGGCATACAAGGGAGTTTCAGCCTAGCTATCCAATGGAGTTTCAGTCTAGATGGTAGCCAAGGGAGTTTCAGTCTAGTTAGTGGCCAAGGGAGTTTCAGTGTAGCTAGCCAAGGGAGTTTCAGTTTAGTCAGCCAAGGGAGTTTCATTGGAGTAGCTTGAGTTCTTAATTGCACTGCTACTGCACTGCCATCCCTCTCCCAAACTCCACTGGTTTGTTTCAATTTCAATGCAGTTTCAGCATAGAAGCAAGGCAGTGAGTTTCAAGGTTGTTCCAGCCCAGTTTCAGTCAAGTTGCAAAGGAGAAATTTTTACTTGAGTAGCGCTTGCCCCTCTGGATCAAAAAATGTATATGAAGTTACCCCCACCGTCACGTGAAGGCAACGCTGACCGTCATAAGAACTTTTCATCCTCAGGAAATACGTGTCCTCCGATGATCATCTACCTTCTACAGAGGATCCCTAATAAAATAGTCCAAAAGGTTCCAAAAAATGGGGGATAGGGCGCAGTGACAATGGGTGGATGAGGTCAGAAATGTTTTTTAAATCTATTGGGAATGTTTTTCATCTTTATCTTTTGGAAAATAAAATCCCATTACCAGTAGTGTTGTTTGTAAATGGCCACAAAATCCATCTGCTATGCCACCGAAGTTTGCTATGCAAAGAATTTCAAATTATTCTAATTGCTCTGTACCAAAACTCCACAAAAATATTGCAACCCGCTCATGTGGCTGCCTTTAGGCCAATAAAGACTAAGTGGAAGAATGCCGTACTTGAATAGACTAAAAACCCTAACACCGATAAAAAAAATTATGTTCCCATTCTTTCAGCCATATTGAACAACATTGACTTGTCTAGAATAGTTAAGAATGGTTTCAGGGCATTAGGCCTATATCCATGGAATGCCAAGGCAATAGATTATTCTAAGTGCCTAGGAAAGCGTTCATCCAAAGTCAGTGTGAATATCTCAGTTTGTAAGATGAATCCACTTTCATAAGATGATTTTTCTTTGATGGTTGGGGAAGAGCAAAGTGAAAATTTTTAAAGTATTCAACAAAAATTTGGGAAAAGGAGAGGAATTCAGAGTTCTATGTAGATTGTGGGAGCGCTATCAAATTACAATGCAAATTGATGGAGAATGAGGAAGAAGGAACGGGTGAGAAAGTAATTGTACTTGTACATAACCAGCATAACACAGAAGAAACGACTACCCATAGATTTATGTAGAGACTGAGGCAGCATTATCTGAAATTCCTGGTGTGCCACACATACACAGGTCACACCTAACAGAGGGTCCACGCCACGATAATATCACTCTTTTTTGGCCTGAAACACGAAAAATAAAGGAAAAAAGAAGTACCGAAACGGTAACATTTGTACAAGACGTAAATTGACCCCAGAAAAATGGAAATAATGCCATGACAAGAATAAAATAAGAAACTCAAACAGAAAAGGAACTAAGAAAGGAGGAAAGGGAAGAGAAAAAACTGCAGAAGCAAGCAACAAAAAAAGACTTAAGAAGAAGAAAAGGCAATTAAATGACCATTCAAAAGAGAGCCAAAGAGAATGTTAAAGGCAGCTAAAACATTGATATTAGGAAATGAGCAGGAATAGCTACCATCCCAAAGTATTTTTAGTACAGCTTTACCACAAAAACAATAAGCGATTCTAAAGGAGTAAAAGAGTCCATCCAGCTCTGCGAGGGGTCCCAGGTTACCTAAGCGAGGTCCGACAGCCTTGCGAAGGTGTCAATTCGGGGGTGTGTGCTTGTGTCTGTGGTAGTCTCGTGGAAGTAATTCCCGTAAACTGCAACAGGAGGGCATTCTGGTGAAGTGTTTTTTGCTTATTCCTCTGACGAGTGGTGTCAAATTTTACGGACATTTGAGAACCCCCTTTTGAATCCTTTATATATTATAGAGGCTGTAGAGCTCATTTTCCCCGTTCACCAACTATCATCTATCATAAAAATAATGTCTAAAGTCTTCCGCCATTGAATCTCATCGTTCACTGGCATTGGAAGAAAAGTCGTACTCACACCTGTCAGTGGAAGGAATTTACCAATGGTATGTGTAACTCCACTGTGAGGCAAAAGAAGGTAGGAATTGAATGCAGCAGTTGCAAGAAGTTGTATCACCTAAATTGAGTCCCAAAAACACACCAAATGCATCTTCCAGATGATACTGTCTTTTATCTATTTTTTTGTCTCGAATGCTATGAGTTTCCAGAGGACAGTATACTTCCCAAAGTGATCTATAGATATTTTGAAGAGACAAAACAAATATTAATCTAAATACACAATTGTAAGATTTGTGAAGATCCAGACGAAATAGGTTATTTGATTAAGATTTACTGTCACCGACATTCACAGTTGCAGCGTAATTTTGCTTGAACGGGATTGTTTCGTAGCTCGCTGAATATGCCTTTCCATATAACCATACATGTCCTTGAACCATGTCCATTAAGTCCTTAACCATGAACATGTCCTTTAAGTTACCTACGTGCTTCACCAATAATTGTAATCACACATTGTAGAAATGAATCTCAGAAAGTAGCTTTCTGATGGCTATGGATTAGCGTATTTTTCCTCACAGTCACCGTAATGAATAATTTGCAGTCTTTTGTTATTATTTGGGTAAATGTGGTACGTAGCTAGTAGTCGGGTAGAATGACAGTATATTTTTTTGTATCGGCAGGTTCGCCTTAAGCGGTTGATTCAGCAGTTGCCTCTTTCCTCTGATATCTTGACTACACTACTTCACTGCTGTTGCGTCAACGATGCCGAAACATGTTGGGGTTTTCATGCTTGTGTTTCGTATATCAGCCAGCAAGGTTGGCAGGCGTGAGAAGGCGCCGCTCATTTTTTTATGTTGTACCAGTTGGTACTGGTCGCGCAGTCGCTCAAGTGATGTAAGAAGGTGACGGTTATAAAAGTTATTCGCTCCCAACCTATGTGTTGAGAAGAAGAACTCGTGCTGCCGGCATTAAGCGAGTGAAAATGGCGGACGAAGCGAAAGTGCGCGAAGACGATAATTACATGAGGTTAAACCAACATAATTACTATGTGTGGGCTATTCGTACACAAGCGGGACTAGTGGAGAAGAACTGTTGGAATGTGGTTGACCCCAGATTTGACGATGTGGTAGAGCTGAATGCAGAGCAAGCGCGAACAAACACGAGAGCCTTGGCACATATTTTCAGACATGTTAATGATGAATATCTGCAAGACATAGGTGATTGTGAACGAGCAAGAGAGGCTTGGAAGACCCTTGAGGAAATCCATGCAACATTTACCCTACTTCACACTGTCATGCTAATGAAAGAGATGGTGAACGTGGAGAAGACTGAAAATATAAGTATGCAGGCGTATATGTCGAGAATTCAGGATATTTATTGAAAGGTGAGCAAAGGCGGAATAACTTTTACCGATAAGCAAATTGCTATGATCTTCCTAATGGGATTGCCTCTGAGTAAATACGAAGGGCTAATCCGTTCGATGGAGCAGGAGGGGAACCTTACAACTAGAGCTGTGAAAGCAAGATTACTTGTGGAAGAGAAGAGGGTTCAGAGAGAAAATGATCAGAAAGAGAGAGAGGAACGACCGACAGCATTGACATCGACGAAAGGCCATCCATTCCACAGAAATCAGCCTAATAACAGGGGCGAGAAGAAAAACCATTACGGAGGAAACAGTAAGATGCGAGGAAGTGGCATAAACGGAAGTAAGACGATAAACGCAAGTGAGTCTAAGTGCTTTGAGTGCGGAAAATGGGGACACTTTGCCAGAAACTGTGACAATCCTAGATGCTATGCTTGTGGCAACCGTGGTCATGTAGTGAGAGAGTGCGATCAAAAGAGGGCTGAAATAAACAGGAACCGAGGAGAAAATGAAAACAAGAGTGAAGTGGCCACAGACCGCTTCAGAGCATGTATTCTAAGGACTCCTACTTCTAACTACGGCAAATCTTCGTGGGTCGTGGACTCGGGAGCTTCAGATTACATGACTCCGCATCGTGAATTTTTCAACACCTTCAAGGAACTGCGTGGGTCTGTAGCTTTGGGCAAGGGGAGAGCGGACGTTAAAGGAGTTGGAACTGTTAACGTCAATTTGACAGAAGCATGTGGAGGTTGGACATTGGGATTGACCAGAGTGCTCTATGTACCTGAACTGGAGTGCAACCTGGGGGTCTATTCTCTAACTCGAAGCTCCCGTCGTGGTAGCTTCGAACTAGCTACCAGAATTGGCTACCAACCCTATTCCCTAACTGGGAGTAGCTAATTCATACCGAGAATTTCTGGTAGCTTTCTCAGACCGGATATGGGGTATGAGAAATTTTTCGTGCGAACTCAGTTTTTACTTTTAGAACCAATGAAATCGCTCGTTTCATTTCGTAACCTGCGGGAAAATCATAATGTAGTCGTTCTCGGCTGACTTTTTCTTCTAGTTGAAATTAATGTGCTTTGTAAATTACGAAATGCTGAGTGCCTTTAGCTTTCATAATAATAGAAATACGTAGAAATAATTATATTTGGCTAAGCGGCTTAGATCAATTCAATAGTTTCGATCAATGCAGCAGTTTATGTCACGATTGCTAATCATGTAGGCCATGTAAATATAATGAAGAGAAAATGTTAGTAAACTACCAACACATTAAACCAATGCTATCACATTGTCATTCTAATTCCCGAGAACTTTTCACTCATCGCTCCTTATGCTTTTGCTTGTTTGATGCAAAAATTTTGATGACCAACTGTTTCTGTGCAAAGATTGTTCCTTCTTGCACTGCGAGAGAATATCGCAATAACATGTGCATACGATAAGTGTATATTATTTCGGGAATATCTTCAACAAAGTTAATGGGAAGGTGGAGAAAATTATGATTGAAAGTTACGTCATTTCACTCAGATTGGCCTAAGCAATCATTTTAGGCTCACAATATGCTTCAAACAATATTTACACAAAACTCTACAGTCGTGCCGTTCTCACGACGGCTAAATTAATATTTAAATGGTTTTATGAATCAGTATTATATGCCAACCGCCAACCTTGCACTATTGCAAGCGAGAGCGATTCATAAGAACTTGACCATCATTATGAAAAAACAACCTATTAAACGTAGTTCCTTCTCTTAATATTAAAGTCATATTATATTATTGTTTTTGTGATGACTTCCTCCGTGGGCTTCTGGAATATCCATGGCTACACTTTCTCAAAATTCAAAACAAATACACCAACTTAACTACCGGCACTGAAATTAATTGCGTATATACGGCCAAAGACACACAAATGAAAGCAGAATGATATCATGAACATATTTATTCATTGGAAGAGCAAAAAATTTATTAATAACTATCAGGAAACACCTTACATTTCATTATAACACAATAATATCCACATCTCCACGGTCTGCATCTATGTAACACTAAACTCTCTTCACACAATCACTTCACAACAAAGATCGTTGCTGATAATGCACAGTAAAGTTAATCATAAATGTATAGACACTTGCAAAAATAAGACATCCATCTCTGTGCAGTGGATACATTGGCATTGGTAATGATTTCAACGCATTAATTTGTACCGTCACTACAACACAGTCTCTCGCAACATCAATAATGATCACTGTTTTCGGGGGTTTTCTTCTCACTAGTAATGACTACATGCAAAATAAGATCTCACGTGAAATAAAATGATTGAAAGCAACATTTTTCTTCTCCAAATAATGAAATCAACTAGTTAATGCGATCGATAGTTCACTCCGAAACATACATATATAGTCACGAAATTTGTCTCTCATGCCCACTACTTTGTTAAGAATACAATAATTGAATGCTTCAAATATTTTACGCAGCATTCCCGACCTCATTAAAGATAATAATTACGGAAAACAACAAAAATAGTCAACACTTTTCTTGTTTACCACTCCATCGCTGGCCGTGCCAAGAAAGATGCTTATGGGATAGAACAAAAGAATAGCGACATGCACCTGTTGGTTCACGGCGGCTCATAGGAATTCCCCGTGTATTTTGATGGTAGCTAGCTGAAGCGCGGGGTTCGAGGGCGTGCTTCGCGAAGCTACCGTGGTAGCTAGTTTGAAGCTACGGAAGTAGCTTCAAATCCCATATAGAATAAGGGTTGGAGCCTAATAAGCAACCTGTAGCTTCTGCAAGCTCCTTTTGCCAGAGCTTCAGCGTTAGAGAATACAAGTGGGAGCAAGTAGCTTAATTAAGCATCTCTCCGTCAGAAAGCTACCGCGCTTCGAGTAAGAGAATAGACCCCCTGATCTCTGTGAAGCGCCTAGCTGACAATGGAATTAGACGTACGTTTGATAAGAACAGCGCTATTGGCTCCGACGATGGCGTACCTCTATTTACTGCTCGTAAGTCAGGTGGACTGTATTTACTAGCCTGCAAAGAGGAATCAAGAGGGGCAGTGGCGGTAAGTGAGAGCGAGACCACATCACAAGATCCTGGTGAAGATGTGGAAGCTATTGCATTGAGGACAGCGAAAATGTGGCACCAACGTCCTGGGCACCTTCATGAGGCAGCAATTGATAAGATACCTGGTCTGAATGATGAGGACTTTGAGTGGGAAGAAGAAGATTTAGAAGAGAATGAGTCTAAGGAAGTGAATCTGGTGGGAGTAGAAAGGGAACATGGTGAGTTAATAGAATGGGAGAATGATGAGATAGAACAAGTGGACGTACTGCAACCTGAAGTGACTCTCAGGTGTAGCAGCAGAATCCCAAAACCAGTGCATTGTCCCTGTTGCAAAATGACAATATTCAGCCACACCCTGCCGTGCTGTGAGCCCAGCTGCATGGAGCCTAGCAGCGTGGAAGAGGCATTGAGTGGAGGGGAAGCTGAACACTGGCGAGCTGCTATGATAGAAGAGCTAGAAAATCTCAAGAGGAAGGGTACCTATGAAATTGTGAAGAAACTCGCAGGTAAGAATGTTCTGGGTTGTAAATGGGTTTTGAAGGTTAAGCAAAAGCCTGACGGTACTGTTGAACGATATAAAGCTCGATTAGTAGCTCAAGGTTTCTCCCAAATACCTGGTATAGATTTCAAAGAGACTTATTCCCCTATGATTAAACGTAAAAGCATTAGGTTGTTAATGGCTTTAGCAGTGGAAAATGGGTGGGTTCAAGAGCATGTGGACGTTCTCTCAGCATATCTGAGCAGTCCATTGCATGAGGAAGTATACATGAAACAACCGAAATACTTTGAGGAGGGAGGTCAAAATTGTGTGTGTAAACTAAATAAGGATATCTATGGTCTTAAACAAAGTGGGAGAGAGTGGTATGAACATATTGATAAAGTACTTTGTGACCTAAAACTTAAGAGACTTACAAGTGATCCATGTGTGTATTGTGATGAGGGGAAGAAACTCATAATAGGAGTATATGTAGATGATTTGGCATTGTGGGGAAAGAAATGTAAAGTTGAGTGGACCAAACAACAATTGTTGCAAAGAGCTCCAGCAGTCAGGTGAGGGTTATTTTGATGTGCTTGGAAGACTTTCCGGTAATCCCACCTTTTCCTGTGGGCATTTACCATGGCTATGGTAAACCCACTTCATGCTCTGAGTTTCTGATGACTATGTCCAGGAGATGAGGGAACTTAAAACAAGTGGCATCAATTGTGATGGTGAAGATTTTTGTGTTGATGTCACATGGTATGTTTGTGATGCCCCTGCTCATGCATTTGTTGCCCAAATAAAATCACATACGGGATACTCTGGTTGTGGCAAGTGCACTTCACAGGGGGAATATTTTGACAATAGAGTGGTGTTCGATGAACTTAGTTCCCCTCTAATGTCTTACACTAGCTTCCGCCTAAGGTTAGATGAAGACCATCACATTGGGCATTCCCCACTGTTAGACATTCCAGATGTAAAGATGGTTTCACAGTTCCCGTTCGAATATATGCATTTGGTGTGCCTAGGGGTTATGCGCAAGATGCTTCTAGCTTGGGTAAAAGGGAGTCTCCTTGTTAGACTACCAGCTGCAAACGTGGTGTCTTTGAATGAGAGGGTAGCTGTCATCTCTCAAGGTGTACCTGTGGATTTCTCACGGAAACCAAGATCTTTGGTTCATTTGCAGCGGTGGAAAGCTACTGAATTTCGTACCTTTCTACTGTAGACTGGGCTCTTGCTAATGAAAGATATTGTAAACACTAATGTTTACAAACATTTTTTGGCTCTCCATTATGCCCCCAGACTGTTGGCCAGGAATGATTGCCTTGTTAATTTAGATTATTCAAAATCCCTCCTTGAATACTTTGTGAAGAAGTTTGGAGTATTGTACGGCCAGCAGCATCTATCTTATAATGTGCATGGACTACTCCATCTGGCAGATGATGTAAAATTACATGGGCCTGTTGATAAATTTAGTGTATTCAAATTTGAGAATGCACTAGGCAAAATAAAGAGACTGGTGCGGAAGCCAAGCCTTCCTCTTCCTCAGATTGTGCGACACATTGAAGAGGCATCTTTGTTTAATCACTGTATAAGGGAGTCAAAGACAAGGCCTCATGCAGGCTGGCGGATCCCAAGAGTTCTCCCTTTTGGTTTGCAGCCTCCTTGTTACAGCAAATATGACTTAAACTCATTACTATTTTCAGACCAACAGCCAAATAACTGTGTGGTTACTGATAGCAGTGAAATTTTTATTATCACTTTAATTGCTACACAAGGAACTGAAGTGCAAATTGTTGGAAAAGCTTTCAGTGATGTGACTTGCTTTTATGAAGTACCTTCTTCATCAAAGAATGTGGGAATATATGTAGCTTGGAGATGGACAGCATCACGTTTGTGGCCAGTGCAGAGTATCAAAAGGAAGGCAATGTGTATGCCCTTACATGATGAATCTGATGGCCAATCTTTTTATGTTAGTGAGCTCCTCCATCATTGATGCATAATGATCATCAGTGTTGAATGCAGTTTTCTGGCAACTACAGGTGTTCATCTTTAGTGAGCGAAGACAGTTTCGACATCCTGCCTCCACCCTACACAGCACTTTCCATTGTTCTGCAGAATACTGATGGGGTGGACATTAGGGTGGGCCAAAAAAAGGTTTTTTTTCCTGATCAAATTTGCCCTGAGCGAGAAAGTTACGAAATGATGTAAGGATCTCGCACACAAAATTTTTTCAGATCGGATAATATTAACCACTGCCGCTCGAGCTCTAAAGTTTTGCGAAAAATCAGGCTGATTTCAGAATCAAACGGCTATGAAGACGAATTTTATGAAAATATGGTATAGTGGATAATAAAAAAGAGTGGATGCATGTTTATAGTTTATGAAAATGAAATTTGAAGTTTTTTTTGACAAAATCTATGGTTAAAAAAATGTCTATGAATTAACAACAAAATTAGAGTATAGACCACCCGCACCACACAACTCATTTTTGCCTACATTTCTAAAACTCCATTTTGAAGGCTAAATTGCCAGTAAAAAAATATTTATTTCGATTAAATTTCATTTCTTATCATATAAGTCATCATATGGTAGTAAATAATCCCACAAAAAGTAGTAATAAGGTAAATTATTTGAAATTAACATCAATCATAATGACGAATAACGTACCTGTGGAACTAATTTCAACAAGAAATTCAGCTAACAAGGAGACTTTGCCTAACTGATGTCAAGAAAGAAGATGAAACCTTTTTTATTTGAAAGTAGACACTTAGATAGGAATACAGTTGAAGGGTTTTGTCCAAATACGCCCGGGTTTGAGAGAAAAAAGCATTTAAAAATTGGAAAATATGGTCACGTTGAATTTAATTTTGAAAATTTCGCCTATTGTTCAAAAGGGATTTGGCCGAGTGGTATCGTACCGCGCTTCTGATGTGAAAGTTCAGGGTTCGAGACTCGGTGAGAGTAAATTTTTTCCAGTCTACCACCTCCTCCATTTTTTGT